>NW_023994787.1:0-228003 GCF_015586225.1 Lucilia sericata
GGACGGACAGACGGACGGACAGACGGACGGACATAGCTAAATCGACTCAGAAAATGATTCTGAGCCGATTGGTATACTTTAAGGTGGGTATAGGACCAATATTATTGTGCGTTACAAACATCAGCACAAACCCAATATACCCTCCCCACTAAAGTGGTGTAGGGTATAAAAAAGTGACATAATGTTCATATAAAAGCCCCAAAGATGTTGCAGTAAAAATTTTCTCAAAACCCAATATATAAAAATAATGTTAGTAATTAAATAAAAATTATGTTAATTTCTTATTAAAAAAATAAAAATTAAAAAAAAAAATAACAAAATACATAAAAAAACTATTAATAAAATTGTAAACAATAACTTACGTCAAGTGGTTTCTTTAAAACAATCCAACCCGATTCAGCTGTATATCAAAATATTCCAAATCATTGGGATTAAAGGGGGCACTCAAACTATAAATAATGGCACCATTATTATCGGCATCCTCATCAGAGGCAGAGACACGTAATATTTTGTACCAATACTAGCATCTTGTTTGACATTTCCACATATTTCTGTTAAAAAAAAAAATCCATTATAATAAAATTTTCTTTAAAAAAAAAAGACAAACTGACCTGACGATAAACAAGGTGGATTATCATTGACATCTGTTATTTCCACAGTAAACGAGCAAACACCTTCCAAACTGGGTTCACCTGATCGGTGGCCTTAACGGTGACCGATACAAATTTACCATCATCACCTTCACGATCGAATACCTTATTAGTGGATACTTCACCAGTTTCTTCGTCCACTGTAAATTGGTACCCTTTGATTGGGCTGCTGAACAATGGAGTATTTGACCTAAAGAAATTTTAATAAATTATTTATTAATTATTTTGTTTTTGGCTAATTTCAATTGTTAAATATTTAATTATTTCAAAATTCTATCTAAATATATGATTATGACAAAGGGAAAAGTCAATATTTATTATTATATGTATATCAAATGTACGCAACACTTTTTAATTATTGATATAAATGTTTTTTTATTTATATTTAATTAAAATATTGTTTTCATTATTAATTTATGTACTTTTATACAATTCAAAAATTATTGGTGGCTTTTCAATATGTGGCTCATGAACTTTGACAAAGAAGTGGTTTGAGGGCTTGGTTTTAAATTGATTATGACAATATGAATTTTTAATTGTATTGTAAGTTTATATTATTAAAAAAAAGATATATTACAGTAGTTTTAATAACAATTATTAATCTTTCAGGGAAATATGTAGCAAATTAAATTTTAATTAAAAACTAAAGGCCTCAAGAAAATAGAGATTCTTAGATGCCGCTGGGTAAAGTGAATGTTCAATTCTAAACTCAGTTGTAGGAAATGATGCTGAAGCTTGGATAACAATGTTAGTAGTTAGTTAGATAGTTAGTTAGTTAGTTAGTTAGTTAGTTAGTTAGTTAGTTAGTTAGTTAGTTAGTTAGTAGTTAGTTAGTTAGTTAGTTAGTTAGTAGTTAGTTAGTTAGTAGTTAGTAGTAGTTAGTTAGTTAGTTAGTTAGTTAGTAGTTAGTTAGTAGTTAGTTAGTTAGTTAGTTAGTTAGTTAGTAGTTAGTTAGTTAGTTAGTTAGTTAGTTAGTTAGTTAGTTAGTTAGTTAGTTAGTTAGTAGTGTTAGTTAGTAGTTAGTAGTAGTTAGTTAGTTAGTAGTTAGTTAGTTAGTAGTTAGTTAGTTAGTTAGTAGTTAGTTAGTTAGTTAGTTAGTAGTTAGTTAGTAGTAGTTAGTTAGTTAGTTAGTAGTTAGTTAGTTAGTTAGTTAGTTAGTTAGTTAGTAGTTAGTTAGTAGTTAGTAGTTAGTTAGTTAGTTAGTAGTTAGTTAGTTAGTTAGTTAGTTAGTTAGTTAGTTAGTAGTTAGTTAGTTAGTTAGTAGTTAGTTAGTTAGTTAGTTAGTTAGTTAGTAGTTAGTTAGTTAGTTAGTAGTTAGTAGTAGTTAGTTAGTAGTTAGTAGTTAGTTAGTTAGTTAGTAGTTAGTTAGGTAGTTATTAGTTAGTTAGTTAGTTAGTTAGTTAGTTGTTAGTTAGTTAGTTAGTTAGTTAGTTAGTTAGTTAGTTAGTTAGTTAGTTAGTTAGTTAGTTAGTTAGTTAGTTAGTTAGTTAGTTAGTTAGTAGTTAGTTAGTTAGTTAGTGTTAGTTAGTAGTTAGTTAGTTAGTTAGTTAGTTAGTTAGTTAGTTAGTTAGTTAGTTAGTTAGTTAGTAGTTAGTTAGTTAGTTAGTTAGTTAGTTAGTTAGTTAGTTAGTTAGTTAGTTAGTTAGTTAGTAGTTAGTTAGTAGTTAGTTAGTTAGTTAGTTAGTTAGTTAGTTAGTTAGTAGTTAGTTAGTTAGTTAGGTTAGTTAGTTAGTTAGTTAGTTAGTTAGTTAGTAGTTAGTTAGTTAGTTAGTTAGTTAGTAGTAGTTAGTTAGTTAGTTAGTTAGTTAGTTTAGTTAGTTAGTTAGTTAGTTAGTTAGTTAGTTAGTTAGTTAGTTAGTTAGTTAGTTAGTTAGTTAGTTAGTTAGTAGTTAGTTAGTTAGTTAGTTAGTTAGTTAGTTAGTTAGTAGTTAGTTAGTTAGTTAGTTAGTTAGTTAGTTAGTTAGTTAGTTAGTTAGTTAGTTAGTTAGTTAGTTAGTTAGTTAGTAGTAGTTAGTTAGTTAGTGTAGTTAGTTAGTTAGTAGTTAGTTAGTTAGTAGTTAGTTAGTAGTAGTTAGTTAGTTAGTTAGTTAGTTAGTTAGTAGTTAGTTAGTTAGTTAGTTAGTTAGTTAGTTAGTTAGTTAGTTAGTTAGTTAGTTAGTTAGTTAGTTAGTTAGTTAGTTAGTTAGTTAGTTAGTTAGTTAGTTAGTTAGTTAGTAGTTAGTTAGTTAGTTAGTTAGTTAGTTAGTTAGTTAGTTAGTTAGTTAGTTAGTTAGTTAGTTAGTTAGTTAGTTAGTAGTTAGTTAGTTAGTTAGTTAGTTAGTTAGTTAGTTAGTTAGTAGTAGTTAGTTAGTTAGTTAGTTAGTTAGTTAGTAGTTAGTTAGTTAGTTAGTTAGTTAGTTAGTTAGTTAGTTAGTTAGTTAGTTAGTTAGTAGTTAGTTAGTTAGTTAGTTAGTTAGTTAGGTTAGTTAGTTAGTTAGTTAGTTAGTTAGTAGTTAGTTAGTTAGTTAGTTAGTTAGTTAGTTAGTTTAGTTAGTTAGTTAGTAGTTAGTTAGTTAGTTAGTTATTAGTTAGTTAGTTAGTTAGTTAGTTAGTTAGTAGTTAGTTAGTTAGTTAGTTAGTAGTTAGTTAGTTAGTTAGTTAGTTAGTTAGTTAGTAGTTAGTTAGTTAGTTAGTTAGTTAGTAGTTAGTTAGTTAGTAGTTAGTTAGTTAGTAGTTAGTTAGTTAGTTAGTTAGTTAGTTAGTTAGTTAGTGTAGTTAGTTAGTAGTTAGTTAGTTAGTTAGTTAGTGAGTTAGTTAGTTAGTTAGTAGTTAGTTAGTTAGTTAGTTAGTTAGTTAGTAGTTAGTAGTTAGTAGTAGTTAGTTAGTTAGTTAGTTAGTTAGTTAGTTAGTTAGTTAGTTAGTTAGTTAGTTAGTTAGTTAGTTAGTTAGTTAGTTAGTTAGTTAGTTAGTTAGTTAGTTAGTTAGTAGTAGTTAGTTAGTTAGTTGTTAAGTTAGTTAGTTAGTTAGTAGTTTAGTTAGTTAGTTAGTTAGTTAGTTAGTTAGTTAGTTAGTTAGTTTAGTTAGTTTAGTTAGTTAGTTAGTTAGTTAGTTAGTTAGTTAGTTAGTTAGTTAGTTAGTTGTAGTTAGTTAGTTAGTAGTTAGTTAGTTAGTTAGTTAGTGTAGTTAGTTAGTTAGTTAGTTAGTTAGTTAGTTCGTTGTAGTTAGTTAGTTAGTTAGTTAGTTAGTTAGTTAGTTATTAGTAGTTAGTTAGTTAGTTAGTTAGTTCGTTAGTTAGTTTAGTTAGTTAGTTAGGTAGTATTTAGTTAGTTAGTTAGTTAGTAGTTAGTTAGTTAGTAGTTAGTTAGTTAGTTAGTTAGTTAGTAAGCGTGTAAAGGATGTATCGGATCGGTCCTGTTGTAGGCTTCTTTACAAGAGTCTCCAATAGCCATCGAACCTGCAACCTACATACTTAAAAGTAGATACTACCAATAATCCTCCAGGGGCATTTCCTTACCCCATCAATATCAGGTAGTTTTACAACATAGTGCTCTTATTAAAATCTAACGATTCATCTCAACAGATTGCATTCTTCAAATCGTACCTTTATCAAACAATCTGAAATCGAGTTACATTCCTAGTTTTTAACTCCAAGAACGAGTCATTAGGGTTAAATCCCTTCGGAAATTTTTTAAAATTTCCAAAATGGTAATTTTTATATTAAAGCCACTCTACTATAAAAATTATAAAAGGCAAATACATAATTACAAGATTTTTTTACAACTTCTGTTTGAGCTTTTTACTGCCTACTTTACATTGTGAAAGCTACAAAATACATTTAATTAAAGTTAATTAAAGTAACAAAAGAGAATTTCACTTTGACTTTAATATACAAATGCATTTAAGTAATTAAAAACTTCTTTTTGAATTATTTAAAAGCAAAAGAGCTGTACCTTTAGTTTACACAAGCAAATAATCTGCATAAAGATTTTAAGTCTCTTCTTAAAATAACTACACAAAACTTGTGCACACTTATATAACCGTAACACTTACCTGACCATTAACACCTTTATCTTCATCGGTTGCCACCACCTTTATAACGGGACTGCCATTGGGTGCACCCTCTTCCACTTTGGGATAGTAAGTACCACAATCCTTAAATACCGGCTTATTGTCATTGACATCCGTAATGAAAACAACCACGACTGCTGTCGATGTATGTATCGTTTGGTCACCATTCACACAACACGAACCATCGTCCATTGCCGTTACATTCAATTCATACTTATCGCGATCTAATGTTATGGCCTTATTATGCAAACGTATTACACCCGTTATATCTTCTATCACAAACTGGCCGGATGAGGTGCCACCGCCCACAAAACCAAATCTTACATTATCGCCATCTTTGTCGGAGGCCACGACCGTAGTAACCAAAGTATTAGGACCAGCATTCTCATCGACATTCGGCGTATAGACTTGTTGCGAGAATTTAGGTTCTTCATCGTTTTTATTCTTGGTATAGACACGTACTGTGGCCACACCTGACTTGGAGGGTTCACCTTTGTCTTTGGCCGTAACAATGAACTCATAGTAGGCATTATTGTTATCGGCATCTAATTGTTTATTGTTCACAATAATGCCGTTCGAATCGACAGCAAAATGATCATCGGATACTAAATATTCAATTTCTGCATTGGCACCTGAATCGGAATCCATCGCTTTGACACGTAGTATACTGGTGCCCAAGGGTATGTCTTCATCGACATTATGCGCTTGATAATCAGGCAATTCAAATTTGGGTGCATTGTCATTGACATCAGTGACACGTATGGTTAGCTAGAATGAGCAGAATAGAAAGGTGAGTGAGTAAATAGAAAAGTTAATTAAACGTGATTATATGAAAGTGTGTGTATGTTTATTAATTCTTGTAGACAATAGTTTGAAAGTAATTGTTTTTAAGCATGAGTAAAGTGCTTCTTAACAGATATTGCTTTAATATTAAAATCGATGTAAAAGCTTCAAAAGGAAAAGGGAAGATAATGTAAAAAGTGTTAATGACTGAGGCAAGATGAAATTTAACCGTCCATGCTTTTTGGTATTCCTATATTAGAAGAAATTGAAAGACTAAATATGTATATCCCCTACAGGGTCATGAGTTGAAATTACAAGGGAAGGAAGTAGAGTGAGTCAGGAATATAGGGACCTTGGCACCTATTCATAAATTATAAATTAGTCGGATGAGAAGTCTTTGTGATTATTTGAATGGTGATTGATGTATTTGTGTTATTTATTGATGGAAATCGGACTATAGACTAGACTATAGACTAGACTATAGACTAGACTATAGACTAGACTATAGACTAGACTATAGACTAGACTATAGACTAGACTATAGACTAGAATATAGAATAGACTATAGACTAGACTATAGACTAGACTATAGACTAGACTATAGACTAGACTATAGACTAGACTATAGACTAGACTATAGACTAGACTATAGACTAGACTATAGACTAGACTATAGACTAGACTATAGACTAGACTATAGACTAGATAATAGACTAGACTATAGACTAGACTATAGACTAGACTATAGACTAGACTATAGACTAGACTATAGACTAGACTATAGACTAGACTATAGACTAGACTATAGACTAGACTATAGACTAGACTATAGACTAGACTATAGACTAGACTATAGACTAGACTATAGACTAGACTATAGACTAGACTATAGACTAGACTATAGACTAGACTATAGACTAAACTATAGACTAGACTATAGACTATAGACTAGACTATAGACTAGACTATAGACTATCTATAGACTAGACTATAGACTAGACTATAGACTAGACTATAGACTAGACTATAGACTAGACTATAGACTAGACTATAGACTAGACTATAGACTAGACTATAGACTAGACTATAGACTAGACTATAACTAGACTATGACTCTATAGACTAGACTATAGACTAGACTATAGACTAGACTATAGACCAGACTATAGACACATACGACTATAGACTAGACTATAGACTAGACTATAGCCTAGACTATAGACTAGACTATAGACTAGACTAGACTATAGACCAGACTATAGACTAGACTATAGACTAGACTATAGACTAGACTATAGACTAGGACTATAGACCAGAATATAGACTAGACTATAGACTAGACTATAGACTAGACTATAGACTAGACTATAGACTAGACTATAGATAGACTATAGACTAGACTATAGACCAGACTATAGACTAGACTATAGACTAGACTATAGACTAGACTATAGAACTAGGACTATAGACTAGACTATAGACTAGACTATAGACTAGACTAAGACTAGACTATAGACTAGACTATAGACTAGACTATAGACTAGACTATAGACTAGACTATAGGACTAGACTATAGACTAGACTATAGACTAGACTATAGACTAGACTATAGACTAGGACTATAGACAAGACTATATAGACTAGACTATCGACTAGACTAGACTATAGACTAGACTAGACTATAGACTAGACTAGACTAGACTATAGACTAGACTAGACTATAGACTAGACTATAGACTAGACTATAGACTAGACTATAGACTAGACTATAGACTAGACTATAGACTAGACTATAGACTAGACTATAGACTAGACTATAGACTAGACTATAGACTAGACTATAGACTAGACTATAGACTAGACTATAGACTAGACTATAGACTAGACTATAGACTAGACTACAGACTAGACTATAGACTAGACAATAGACTAGACTATAGACTACACTAGACTAGACTATAGACTAGACTATAGACTAGACTATAGACTAGACTATAGACTAGACTATAGACTAGACTATAGACTAGACTATAGACTAGACTATAGACTAGACTATAGACTAGACTATAGACTAGACTATAGACTAGACTATAGACTAGACTATAGACTAGACTATAGACTAGACTATATACTATATAGACTAACTATAGACTTTAGAATTTTAGATTTTAGAAAGTCCTTGTATATCTTTTATGAATCCACCTTAATGGAAACAATTATTTCATATTTTTACTCATTGAACTGCGAAGAAAAGCCTATTTTCCCTAAAATACTACTACAAATAAAAATTTATTTACACTTTATTTAAATCTATAGCTAAACATAATTTAGTTGCAACATATTTTCTCTATCACTATATTTTTATCGTTTTTCCTGTCGAAAAATTAAAGCTGCCAATTTCTTTTGTTTTTTCTTATTAACATTTTTCATTTCGTAAAGATTTATAGTACTTTACTATTGCTTTACTTCCATCGTTAATATTATTTTCCATAATACTTGACATGTTTAACATAATTTTTCCAATTTCAATTTTAAGTTTTTTTTCGCTACTTTTTGCTTCTAACACAGCATCACCCTGAGAACAAAAAAAAAAAAACTTAGGGAAAATATTGTAAAGTTCGTTGTAATTTTCCAATAAAACTGTCAATTTGAGTTAATATTTTTTTACTTCTTCCGCAATGTAGTTTCAGTAGGAATGTTCTAAGGTTCATTCTTTCTTTATGCTACACTCTAAATAAAATAAAAATTATGCATTTAAGTGCAATTGCTGGTAAAGTTTGAAAACAAATCTCAAATGACATTAAATTACCCTTGGAAAATTTACTACTAGAAAGAAAGAAAGCAGACCACAAACTGCAAAAAAAAAACAAAACTAATGATACCCCGGGTATAGAAATAAAGAAATTTCAAATAATAAAAAAAAAAATTATATAGGAAAATGAAAATGTGGGGGAAAAACAAAAGGAAATGAAAGAATCTATGAGGGTTACTACTTATATAGTTTTTGTTAAGAAAAACTTTGTGGCTGAATAAGCTGCTGGAGCTCTTGATGGTGGTGGTAAAAGTAGAAAAACGGATGCTAACGTGCCAAGTTAACAGAGTTTATAATATTGTATGTGTGTGTGTGTTCTCAATATTATTTGCGATTGATAGAATTATTCAATACTATTTATAGCATTGTGTACATACCTCAACGGATGTTGAAAAACCACCAGAATCCTCTGTGGCTGTAACAATCAAGGAGTAGACATGAGGTTGTCGTAAATCTTCAAAATCCAATTCTTTGGCCAGCTTAACAATGCCCGAAGAAGGGCCAATATTAAACGTGCCCGCACCCTGGCTTTGAGCTTTAAGTGTATAACGGATTTCGCGGTCTGCAAAAGATTTTGCCTTAACGGAAATGATGCTGTATAAGGAAAAGGAGAAAAAAAGTTAAAGTAAGTACATTTCAAGGATATTCAAGAAATTTAATAAAAGAAATATGTATTGTGTATATTAAGATGCAGGCTTAATGTTGAAACTAAATAAATAAAGTCAAGTTAAGAAAGGAAAACAAAGAAATAATAAAAACCAACTGTCTAGAGACATTAAAGTCAATAAGGTTAAACCAAAAGGAAAAATATTAAAAACAAATAATAAAAAAACAAATCAAATAATGCAAATAAAGAATATTTGTTTCTTATTAAAGACAAGAAAATTAAAGTTTAACCAATAAAGGAAAAAAAAAAAATACTAACTCTGAATCCTTTTTCTGATTTTCTGGTATTTCAGCTTCATAACTGGGCATATAGAATTGAGGAGCTCTTTTGCCACCCACTATACTTAAACGTTCTTCGGGTGTACTTTGGAAACGACGATCATCCACCTTGCCATTTTGATCTTCAGCCTTAACGTATAAAACATATTCCATATCGAGTTGAAAGAGATCTGTACCACGTGTGCGTACTACACCTGAACGTTCGTCCACTTCAAAACGACCTCCGGTACGATCTCGTACAATGAAATAATGGATATTATGATCGGTATCAGGATCACGTGCTTGTAATGTAAAGACGGGTGTATTTGGTGGTGCATTAAGTTGGACGACAGCTTGCATGGGTAGTGGGCGATTAATGAAGTAGGGTGGTTCATCGTTGACATCTTTGACATGGATAATGACTCGTTGATTATCGGTGTATTTGAGACCAGCTGTAAAGAGAAAAGTAAACAAATTCTTCATTAGTTTTTTGCAAAATTTTAATAAATAGAGATAAATAAAATCTTTAAAAATATACATTTGAAATATGACCTTTGACCTCTGTTTATATTTAGATACATTAAATTGTTAATTTTTTCACAAATTTCATCTCATTGTATATAAATGAAATTCGACATAAACACGTTTTATAGGAACTAAAATTAATTGACCCCACTCCCATATAGGATCGCTTTCCGAAAATTTCTTTAGTGATCATTAATGATTTACAAATATAAACAAGTTCTATATTACGAAAATCTGTTTATAGACTAGTCTATAGTCTAGTCTATAGTCTAGTATATAGTCTAGTCTATAGTCTAGTATATAGTCTAGTCTATAGTCTAGTCTATTGTCTAGTCTATAGTCTAGTCTATAGTCTAGTCTATAGTCTAGTCTATAGTCTAGTCTATAGTCTAGTCTATAGTCTAGTCTATAGTCTAGTTTATAGTCTAGTCTATAGTCTAGTTTATAGTCTAGTCTATAGTCTATTCTATAGTCTATAGCAAAACCGGCTCTAAAAAAGATAGGGTTTACATTTAAAGGCCTTTCAAATTTTCAAAAACCAGTCAAATTATAGAATTTTCTGGATAGATGATAACTTCATCTTGAATACTCCTTGACTGAGATAGTTAAGAAAAGGCATATTTATGTATATGGACTATGGACTAGTCTATTGACAAAACTATGGACTAGTCCACAAAACAGTCTATTGACTACATTGGGAACTGATCTTTTGACTAGACTATGGACTATTATTTTGACTAATGTATAGTTTAATCTATTGGCAAGACTATGGATTAATCTATTGTCTTAACTATGAACTAGTCTATTAAGTTGATTAAAGACTAGTCTATGGACTATTATATGAACAAGTATATGGAATAGTATATGTACTAGTCTATGAACTATTATATAGATTAATCTATGAAATACTATATGGACTAGTCTATGAAATATCCTAGTCTATAGTCTAGTCTATAGTCTAGTTTATAGTCTAGTCTATAGTCTAGTCTATAGTCTAGTCTATAGTCTAGTTTATAGTCTAGTCTAGTCTAGTCTATAGTCTAGTCTATAGTCTAGTCTATAGTCTAGTCTATAGTCAGTCTATAGTCTAGTCTAGTCTATCTATAGTCTAGTCTATAGTCTAGTCTATAGTCTAGTCTATAGTCTAGTCTATAGTCTAGTCTATAGTCTAGTCTATAGTCTAGTCTATAGTCTAGTCTATAGTCTAGTCTATAGTCAGTATATAGTCTAGTCTATAGTCTAGTCTATAGTCTAGTCTATAGTCTAGTCTATAGTCTAGTCTATAGTCTAGTCTATAGTCTAGTCTATAGTCTAGTCTATAGTTAGTCTATAGTTAGTCTATAGTAGTCTATAGTCTAGTCTATAGTCTAGTCTATAGTCTAGTCTATAGTCTAGTCTATAGTCTAGTCTATAGTCTAGTCTATAGTCTAGTCTATAGTCTAGTCTATAGTCTAGTCTATAGTCTAGTCTATAGTCTAGTCTATAGTCTAGTCTATAGTCTAGTCTATAGTCTAGTCTATAGTCTAGTCTATGTCTAGTCTATAGTCTAGTCTATAGTCTAGTCTATAGTCTAGTCTTAGTCTAGTCTATAGTCTAGTCTATAGTCTAGTCTATAGTCTAGTCTATAGTCTAGTCTATAGTCTAGTCTATAGTCTAGTCTATAGTCTAGTCTATAGTCTAGTCTAGTCTAGTCTATAGTCTAGTCTATAGTCTAGTCTATAGTCTAGTCTATAGTCTAGTCTATAGTCTAGTCTATAGTCTAGTCTATAGTCTAGTCTATAGTCTAGTCTATAGTCTAGTCTATAGTCTAGTCTATAGTCTAGTCTATAGTCTAGTCTATAGTCTAGTCTATAGTCTAGTCTATAGTCTAGTCTAGTCTATAGTCTAGTCTATAGTCTAGTCTATAGTCTAGTCTATAGTCTAGTCTATAGTCTAGTCTATAGTCTAGTCTATAGTCAAGTCTATAGTCTAGTCTATAGTCTAGTATATAGTCTAGTCTATAGTCTAGTCTATAGTCTAGTCTATAGTCTAGTCTATAGTCTAGTCTATAGTCTAGTCTATAGTCTAGTCTATAGTCTAGTCTATAGTCTAGTCTAGTCTAGTCTATAATCTAGTCTATAGTCTAGTCTATAGTTTAGTCTATATTCTAGTCTATAGTATCGGCTATAGTCTATTGTCAAGCCTATAATCTATTCTATGGTCTAGTCTGTAGTCAAGTCTATTCTATAGTCTAGTTTGGAGGAAAATAAGATTAGTACTCAAAAACCTAAAAAAGTACTCTTTTAGTTATGAGTTAGTAATTGCTTTATATTTCAAATATAAGTGATTCCACAATTAATTTTTATGTATTGTTAATTTTCCTTTTATTAATTTTTCTTAATTAAAGTACTTATTTATTTTCCTTGACGTTCGTTGTTGTTGTCGTCGTTGTATTTTTTTAATTTGTCATCTTAATAAACAATCTCGTGATGAAGAACAACAAGAATAAAACAAATTCCTTTTCCTTTCCTCCCGTTATATATGTGCTTCTTTTAGACAGTTTTACATAGTATGTGTGTTGTATTTTACTTCCTCTGTGTTTTGTTGTTGTCCTTTTGTATAATTGTCATATTCCGGTGCAGACATGTTCATAATTTAAAGACACTCACTCCGTCACAGTCTTAACAGTCAACATTGAGCAATAAAACGAAACAAAAATAAAACAACAAGAAGGATAACGACGACAACAGCGTCATCGTCATTATTTGTTCAGGAATTAAGTTCTTGGTGTTCTCAACTGTTAAGCTTATTGATTGTATGATATCGTTGTTGTTGCTTTTGTTAATGTCTGTTTGTTGATTTTGTTGTTGTTGTTGTGTATGTATTTCTTCCTGTTTTAAAATTTTTTGGTAATAAAAAAAGAAGGGTTATTGCCCAGGAGTTTTACGGGGAGGCAAAGTATCCTTTATAATATTTTGCCTAAATTTGAAACTATTAGTTTACAATCTGGTGGGAAGCAAAATGTTTCAAATTAAGGCAGAGAGGATGTACAACGTCCTTTTGTGCCCCTAAGTATTATATTTCTGTACTATCAGAAGAATTCTGTTGCAGAGTCTAGCGTTGCTATAATATACGAATGATCAATTGACTTTTTCTTATGACAGAATCACTAACTACTAATTTTTTAACCAGATGTAATCCATATATAAAATCTGTAGTTTGTAATAGACACCCCCGAACTGCAGGTTGTTTTGTGGGCTTTATTTGAAAACAACTTTCGTATGGTTGGGTGTAACATTTTGTATTATTGGAGTGTCTGTGTATTTTGAAAGGATTAAACAGAGTTTAAAACATATATACTTGTACTGTTCTTATTTTCACATCGGTATTACTTTTCTATTGTGAGGCAACAAAAAAAAAAAAAAACTAATTTATTACTTCAATTCTGAAGGGAAGTCATGGACTAGTAACGTATTTAGTTTATTTTTTTTAGTCGATATATTTAATACCCATTTTGTTCAGAACTTTTTTTTACCATTTCCTTTTCCTCTCAAAGGGATGATGGGTAGGTGTAGGATGTCCCTGTATTGTCGGTATAGTTTTCATTAGTTGATTTACAGTTTTTCTAATTCATTGCATTTTAATGGCTTAAGTGAAATTTTAGAGCTCCAAAGTAAATTAAAATTGTTCACTAGTAGTATCAGTAAGGCAAGTGGAGGAAAATGTCTGTAGTCTTGAGAAGTTTTTGTATGGGAAATTGTAGCAATTTTGTTAAATTGAAAAAAAGTACAAGCAAATTGCAAATTGTAAGAAAGTTTTGTAAAACATAGAATTTTTTTTAGTATTTAATGAAATTAAACTATTACGCAGTAATTTTAAAAGAATATATACTAATGCTTCAGAGTACAGAAATAAAGGTATTTAAAACAGATTAGTTGAGGTATAATTGCGCCAAAAGTTTTAGTTTGTCGAATACTTACAAAAACTTAGAGATTATTTGCCTTAAATGCTTTCAAATTTTGAAAAGTGCGGATAAGGAAGAGACAGACAGACACGCATGCAGACAGACAGAGTGACAGAAGAAAGGATGGACAGACAGATATAAATAAATAGTTAGACAGATAAACAGATAGGCAGTCAGACAACCGGATATACAGACAGACATGTTGACATGTAGGTAGGATTGACAGACAGGCTAATACTTGGAAGGATGGACAGATGAACCAACTCAGACAGGCTAATATTTGGAAGCAAGGACAGATGAACCAACTCACAGACAGTATTTTTAGCGTTATAAACAACTTCACAAACATAGTAGTTACAACTTATGTTGTCCCACTATGCGGACCGATATATTTAGTATTTTAAAAAATCCTCTTCCTAATCGATTTTGAATTTGATCTTGAGTTTGGCAAAAAAAGTTAAATTTTTACGACTCAACTAAATATTCTGCTACTTAACACAATCACTTTGGCAAACAACATCAGAAATACAAATCTACTCAAATATACATACACACATATAAACATCTTTGTCTAAGGATATAGTTCTTTCTATGTGTGCATATTTAAGTAGAAAAACATTTTTTTACAAACAATGTTACTTATGTTTATAATGCACTTAAAAAACCCACCCAAAGATATACGTCACTTCAAAAATCTTGTCTATACAATAAACAAACAAAAAGACAGACGTATAGGCGAATGGACGGCCAGACAGAAGGGACTGATGAAGACGCAAATAATACTTAAAGGCGTTAAAGTAGAAAAAGACACAAGACAGCTATACATTTGTATATGTGTTTTTTTTTTTTTTTTTGTATAATCAAAGCAAATCAACAACGTCTACCATGTATTAAACACATCAGCAAATGTTGAAATTTGGCAAACATTACACAGTGCAAAAATATAATCAGAAAAGAAAACAGACTAAAATTCCCCACCCCTTTGTCATTATTAAGAACAAAATTTTAAACCAGGAATATACACACCCCTCTTCAAAAACATATGTATGTATGAATATATATATTTATGTATATGCAGCACCCAATTGTTCGGATGTACTTGTTGTATACAAATTTTCTTTGTTTGCCACAAACATTTAAAAATGAAGTAAGTAAGTAAGTACATACTTACTAGTTACAAGGCATGACGGTCATGGCCACCTTACTGTAAATATAAGAACTATACTGCACATCTCATAGTTGTTTTTCTTTATTTCTAGTTCAGTTCTAATTCCGTTCTAATTCAGTTCTAGTTCAGTTCTAGTTCAGTTCTAGTTCAGTTCTAGTTCAGTTCTAGTTCAGTTCTAGTTCAGTTCTAGTTCTGTTCTAGTTCAGTTCTAGTTCAGTTCTAGTTCAGTTCTAGTTCAGTTCTAGTTCAGTTCTAGTTCAGTTCTAGTTCAGTTCTAGTTCAGTTCTAGTTCAGTTCTAGTTCAGTTCTAGTTCAGTTCTAGTTCAGTTCTAGTTCAGTTCTAGTTCAGTTCTAGTTCAGTTCTAGTTCAGTTCTAGTTCAGTTCTAGTTCAGTTCTAGTTCAGTTCTAGTTCAGTTCTAGTTCAGTTCTAGTTCATAGTTCAGTTCTAGTTCAATTCTAGTTCAGTTCTAGTCAGTTCGTTAGTTCAGTGTTCTAGTTCAGTTCTAGTTCAGTTCTAGTTCAGTTTCTTAGTTCAGTTCTAGTTCAGTTCTAGTTCAGTTCTAGTTCAGTTCTAGTTCAGTTCTATGTCAGATCTAGTTCAGTTCTAGTTCAGTTCTCGTTCAGTTCTAGTCAGTTCTAGTTCAGTTCTAGTTCAGTTCTAGTTCAGTTCTAGTTCAGTTCTAGTTCAGTTTCTAGTTCAGTTCTAGTTCAGTTCTAGTTCAGTTCTAGTTCAGTTCTAGTTCAGTTCTAGTTCAGTTCTAGTTCAGTTCTAGTTCAGTTCTAGTTCAGTTCTAGTTCAGTTCTAGTCAGTTCTAGTTCAGTTCTAGTTCAGTTCTAGTTCAGTTCTAGTTCAGTTCTAGTTCAGTTCTAGTTCTAGTTCTAGTTCAGTTCTAGTTCAGTTCTAGTTCAGTTCTAGTTCAGTTCTAGTTCAGTTCTAGTTCAGTCTATTCAGTCCTAGTTCAGTTCTAGTTCAGTTCTAGTTCAGTTCTAGTTCAGTTTCTAGTTCAGTCTAGTTCAGTTCTAGTTCAAGTTCTAGTCAGTTCTAGTTTCAGTTCTAGTTCAGTTTCTAGTTCAGTTCTAGTTCAGTTCTAGTTCAGTTCTAGTTCAGTCTAGTTCAGTTCTAGTTCAGTTCTAGTTCAGTTCTAGTTCAGTTCTAGTTCAGTCTAGTTCAGTTCTAGTACAGTTCTAGTTCTAGTTCAGGTTTAAACTTTTTTTGTACAAAACTATGAAATGTAGTTTAATTACGAGGACATACTTAAAACTCTAAGTCGACTCGAAAACTGATTCTCAGCCGATTTAAGGTACAGAATACAGAATACCCTCAGTAGTGCAGGGTACAGGAAATTTATTTTGTTAGTTTAAAGTCTTAAACATTTTTACAAAAAGAAAACGGAATGTCAACTTATAAAAGGAAACTTCTACCCATATCATGGAAAACATAATGAGACAAAAATTCATTTGACTGCAAACAATAAAAAATCTGTATGTATTTAAGAAGTTTTCTAACATAAAAATAGTAGATTATATACAGATTTTTTTTTTTTTTTTTTACTTCCTTCTATTTTAAAGTGCAGCTCAGTATTTTTTGCTTCATTTAACTAAAGCCTCTATATTTATGTTGGTTTTTTTCATGCATTTACCAAATGAGTGTATTGCGTGTTGGTCGTTTACTGACTTTATGTGCTCCTGGAATTTGCGTGTTTTGAAGTTTTCTTACTTTCTTTCTTTTCTTCCCAAGAAATACATAGTTAGAATGCAACTACACTAAATACCATTTGTCTGCCTTTAATCTGGCAAATAAAAAAAAAAAAAAAAAAAACGAGGAAACTAAGTGCAAAATTTTAACAACAGAAGCGTTCTGGCGTTTTCTTTTCTTAGTCGTATTTTTTAAAGGATAACAGCATTAAGTTCAAAGTTAAATAGAGTATTTGTTGAGAAAATAGAGGAGAAATTGTGAGACATCTTAGTGTTGTTAACCCCTGGGGGACAGGTTAGTAACATAAGAAGTTCATTGAGTTTAGTGGGAATAAAAAATATAAAACTGATTGTTATTTTATTTTTTTAAGAAATTGCTGGAGCTTTTGGTCCTCGAATATCGTTAACTTTTTAAAGATTGTTTTTATTATGGAAGCCAGATTATGTTATTCGATTTTTAGTGGATATATAGATGGAAGGACATGGCGTAATCCGTTTTTTTGGTTAAACCACTATTGGAAATTTGTGATGCCAAATCAAACCTTTTTAATAACTAATACTTTTTGGCGATTTTAGCTTTCTAACTTTTTCTTATTAGACTCTGTCATGCCTAATAACAAACATACGAAAATATCTAAATTGTTTTAAAAATTTTATAACAAAGAAAATATCCTTTTATTGGTGGCTGTACAAAAGGTGTTGGAATTTTTAATGTATAAACTTTAGGGATTGTAAGAGTTTATTTGTGGGTAACTATTTTTTTCTTTGAACTTTTTTTGAAGAAATATTCTAAAGAATTTTCTATTTTCATATTTGTTTTTGACAGTTTGCGTGTTAAAACTTTAAAGACATGTGCACGATTCCTTGTATAAATGTAGACACACTCACTCTACTCTAAAAACAATTTCAAATATTGTTCTAACAGTCTAAAGATACGTGACATGAATGATGAAAACATTTGACATTTCAATGATTTAATTGAACTTTTATGGTAAGTTTTTGTAAAAATATTTTGTTTTGCCAATTTTTTGTTGTTGTTGTTGTCGTCTTAAGCGTAACAATTGTAGAAAGAAAAGAAAATTTAAAATAAGAAATTTTCTTAAGAATTTATACAAAATTTTATGATTTCATTTAAAAACTAAAAAAGCTTTGCTTTTAAATAAAATTAAGTAATTTTATTAAGTGTAAGTGAAAATTTTAAAATGAAATAGAGCAAAATTAGGTTAATGTAGTTTTGTGACTAAAACAACAATAGTGGTCAAAAAGGATATGTCGACATGAAGATACATACGTACGTACATAGTCATAGTTTATAAATTCGATATAAATAACAGTTCTCTGTTCACGCAGAGAAAATATATGGTTCGTTATGGTTACTGCAACTATACTATGTTCACTGTAACGATACATATTTATACCCTACACCACTATAGTGGGGAGGGTATTATACGTTTGTGCTGATGTTTGTAACACAGAAAAATATTGGTCCTACCATTAAGTATACCGATCGACTCAGAATCACATTTTGAGTCGATTAATGAAATCGGTCCATTATTTCACCTAGCCCCCATACAACCGTACCTTCCGATTTGGGCTTTTTATGCCATAATTTCGTCAAATATACTATTATCTCTCTATAAATTGGCACAAATAAGTTTTATATAAGTATAAATGACACTGCAGATTTTCTTAATGATCGCCCCTTATTTGACCCTAGCCCCCATACAAATCCTCCTTCAAAAAATGTCTTAAACGTCTAAAATTGACTTGTAACCATTTGTATCGCAATGAAACTCAACATAATTTGAGTTTCCGATACCGATCGACTCAGAATCACATTTTGAGTCGATTAATGAAATCGGTCCATTATTTCACCTAGCCCCCATACAACCGTACCTCCCGATTTGGGCTTTTTATGCCATAATTTCGTCAAATATACTATTATCTCTCTATAAATTGGCACAAATAAGTTTTATATAAGTATAAATGACACCGCAGATTTTCGTAATGATCGCCAATTATTTGACCCTAGCCCCCATACAAATTCCCCTTCAAAAAATATCTTAAACGTCTAAAATTGACTTGTGACGCAACGAAACTCAACATAATTAACTATTATTTAAAAATATAGCCTTTTCCCAAATTTAATGAGGATCGGCCCATGTTTGACCTTTACTCCTATATAAAGCCTCATTTAGAAAATTTGGTTTTTATCAATAAATTGCTTAAATACTTTGGAATTAATATATAATAATATATTCATGATAAATAGAAAAATATTATTATGAAATATTGCAAACGTTATTTCATCATAATATGATATTTTAAAATAGTTACCATAACCATAATATGTTTAGACTACAATCATAAATTTAAACATAATATGTTACTTATAGAACATGATTACTACAATCATGTTTTATGAAGAGAGAAAAAAGATTCACTTTAACTAGTTTTACTACTCTCTAACCTACATTTACTTTAAAGTTCTAATATAAAGTTATTTTTTCTGAACTTTTATGTTACTGCTTTAATAGCCCTAAAAATACTATATAAACTCAGTCAAATTAGTTTATACAATTATATGTATGTCAGTCAAATTTGCTTTTTTGCCTTAAAAGCCTTAAATACAATGAGTTGAGAGTATGACAGAGTCATAGTGGTCATCATGGGTATTTAATGGCTGACAAATGCCCTTTTCATTTGTAACAAATAAATTGACATGACATATTTATACATATACACTTAAAGGCATATGAATACATATACATGTATAAATTTATTTATATGTATGTATTTATACATATACATTACTTACACAATAAAATTGTGGTTTTCAATTTATCCCCTGAATTGAATTTAATGCAACGGAATTTATTGAAGTGATTACATTTCAATAATTTTACTGTCGTATTAACAATTTAATTGCTAAGTATGCTTTATTGCATTATTAAATAGAACCTGTACAGTACAGTGCACAAAAAAAGTATACCAGAGGTAGGGGTACTCAAATGTAATTGAGTTGAAAGCTTAATTTTATTGATGAGTTAAATATTTATATTGAAATTAAAGTTGTAATTTGAGTCTTATTAATGGGAAATAATTTTCGCTACATGAATTGAGAAAAGATTTGGAACCACATAATAGTTTGGGAAAGCATTAGTCTGGCCGATATTTATTTTACTTGTTTTAAATAGTTTATAAATTCTTATTCTCTAAAGATCTTTACAACTTAATATAATTTTTACTTTTTTTCATTTACAATGTAAATAAAATGTTGTTTTAAAAATTGTTGTTCATATCCCTTTTTTTAAAAGAAACAATTTTGCTGAAAATGCACAAAATTGCATTCACAACATTTTGAAGGAAACTAGTAAAAACAACTATTTAAGAGATTGCAAAAATAAAAAGAGAAGTGGTTTTTGTTTTAAAACTTCAACAATTGCTAAATAAGCAAAAAATAACATCAGAAATAAACATATTTGGTAGATTGAAATATTTTTTTTAACAAAAGTTTATTTAATACAATCTTAAAAAAAAACTAAAGAACATTTTATAAAAAATGTTATATAGAAAAGAAACAAACTGAATTTTAGATTATTATTTCTAATGAAAAACTATAAAGTTTATGTATTTAATATGTAATAAAAATGTAATTTTTTTTATGTTAAACTTATTATGCTTAAAATTATTATGTCTTATACATACATATATAAAAAAGTAAACGCTTCAAAATCTCTCGTCTTTTTCAGTAGACAATTATATTTTTTGATTAACTCCTTTTATTAACTATAAGCTTTATCTATATTCACTGAATTCTTTTCAATTTTTCTTATTAAAAATTTATTTACATGTTTATTTTTATGTAGCCTTAATTTACTTCCTTTGTTATTTCTTAATTTCCATTACAGAAATTATTTCCAAACAGCCGCTTCATCTATTTATGGTTTGTAATTGTCATTTTTTTGTAATTAAAATAGGGTAAGACATGCAATTCCTTGTCTGGCAATTTCAACTCTTATATATTGTTGCAGCCATTTTAAACTCCCCAACTTAAAAATACTCATAATTACATAGCCCGACAGTTGAGGAAGCTAGAGATTCCTGACAGGTACTGAATTCGATCAAATGGAATAAAAGTTAATAGAAACTGAACTAGAACTGAACTAGAACTGAACTAGAACTGAACTAGAACTGAACTAGAACTGAACTAGAACTGAACTAGAAACTGAACTAGAACTGAATGACTGAACTAGAACTGAACTAGAACTGAACTAGAAAACTGAACTAGAACTGAACTAGAATGAACTAGAACTGAACTAGAACTGAACTAGAACTGAACTAGAACTGAACTAGAACTGAACTAGAACTGAACTAGAACTGAACTAGAACTGAACTAGAACTGAACTAGAACTGAACTAGAACTGAACTAGAACTGAACTAGAACTGAACTAGAACTGAACTAGAACTGAACTAGAACTGAAACTAGAACTGAACTAGAACTGAACTAGAACTGAACTAGAACTGAACTAGAACTGAACTAGAACTGAACTAGAACTGAACTAGAACTGAACTAGAACTGTACAGAACTGAACTAGAACTGACTAGAACTGAACTAGAACTGAACTAGAACTGAACTAAACTGAACTAGATCTGAACTAGAACTGAACTAGAACTGAACTAGAACTGAACTAGAACTGAAACTAGAACTGAACTAGAAGAACTGAACTAGAACTGAACTAGAACTGAACTAGAACTGAACTAGAACTGAACTAAACTGAACTAGAACTGAACTAGAACTGAACTAGAACTGAACTAGAACTGAACTAGAACTGAACTAGAACTGAACTAGAACTGAACTAACTGAACTAGAACTGAACTAGAACTGTACTAGAACTGAACTAGAACTGAACTAGAACTGAACTAGAACTGAACTAGAACTGAACTAGAACTGAACTAGATCTGAACTAGAACTGAACTAGAACTGAACTAGAACTGAACTAGAACTGAACTAGAACTGAACTAGAACTGAACTAGAACTGAACTAGAACTGAACTAGAACTGAACTAGAACTGAACTAGAACTGAACTAGAACTGAACTAGAACTGAACTATAACTGAACTAGAACTGCTAGAACTGAACTAGAACTGAACTAGAACTGAACTAGAACTGAACTAGAACTGAACTAGAACTGAACTAGAACTGAACTAGAACTGAACTAGAACTGAACTAGAACTGCACTAGAACTGAACTAGAACTGAACTAGAACTGAACTAGATCGAACTAGAACTGAACTAGAACCTGAACTAGAACTGAAACTAGAACTGAAACTTAGAACTGAACAGAACTTGAACTAGAACTGTAACTAGAAACTGAACTAGACAACTGAACTAGAACTGAACTAGAAACTGAACGAGAAACTGAACTAGAACTGAACTATAACTGAACTAGAACTGAAGCTAGAACGGAACTAAAACTGAACTAGAAACTGAACTAGAACTGAACTAGAACTGAACTAGACTGAACTAAAACCTGAACTAGAATGAACTAGACCGAAATAGAACTGAACTAGAACTGAACTAGAACTGAACTAGCAACTGAACTAGAACTGAACGAGAAACTGAACTAGAATGAACTAGAACTGAACTAGATGAACTAGAACTACAGAACTGAACTAGGAACTGAACTAGAACTGAACTAGAACTGAACTAGAACTGAACTAGAACTGAACTAGAACTGAACTAGAACTGAACTAGAACTGAACTAGAACTGAACTAGAACTGAACTAGAACTGAACTAGAACTGAACTATAACTGAACTAGAACTGAACTAGAACTGAACTAGAACTGAACTAGAACTGAACTAGAACTGAACTAGAACTGAACTAGAACTGAACTAGAACTGAACTAGAACTCTGAACTAGAACTGAAACTCGAACTGAACTAGAAACTGAACTAGAACTGAACTAGAACTGAACTAGAACTGAACTAGAACTGAACTAGAACTGAACTAGAACTGAACTAGAACTGAACTAGAACTGAACTAGAACTGAACTAGAACTGAACTAGAACTGAACTAGAACTGAACTAGAACTGAACTAGAACTGAACTAGAACTGAACTAGAACTGAACTAGAACTGAACTAGAACTGAACTAGAACTGAACTAGAACGAACTAGAACCTGAACTAGAACTGAACTAGAACTGAACTAGAACTGAACTAGAACTGAACTAGAACTGATAACTAGAACTGAACTAGAAACTGAACTAGAACTGAACTAGAACTGAACTAGAACTGAATAGAAGAACTGAACTGAACTGACTAAACTGAACTAGAGCTGAACTAGAACTGAACTAGAACTGAACTAGAACTGAACTAGAACTGAACTAGAACTGAACTAGAACTGAACTAGAACTGAACTAGAACTGAACTAGAACTGAACTAGAACTGAACTAGAACTGAACTAGAACTGAACTAGAACTGAACTAGAACTGCACTAGAACTGAACTAGAACTGAACTAGAACTGAACTAGAACTGAACTAGAACTGAACTAGAACTGAACTAGAACTGAACTAGAACTGAACTAGAACTGAACTAGAACTGAACTAGAACTGAACTAGAACTGAACTAGAACTGAACTAGAACTGAACTAGAACTGAACTAGAACTGAACTAGAACTGAACTAGAACTGAACTAGAACTGAACTAGAACTGAACTAGAACTGAACTAGAACTGAACTAGAACTGAACTAGAACTAAACTGCTAATTTCAAATCTGCAGGGTGCTTACACGCAAGATAAACTTTTCATTCCTTTTAATATTCTGCAAGTAAGTAATTGTATATGTACATTGTACATATGACTAAAGATCCTACAATACTCTTGCGAAACAATATGCATACAAAGGACACAAAAAATGAAACACAAATTACGTAAAAAACAAGTATGTTTTTAACAATGTCTTTTCGTTTAGTCCTTGTTTTACAACATCATTCTCAAAATAAAGTTATTCAGGCATAACACACATACTTTCAAACGTACATACTTACTGCTATATGTAAAGTATGTATCCTTGTAAGTGTAAGTTGCAACAACATTATTGCGTACTGTATTGTATTATTGCATAAAGTTGTTGCTTCTTCATTATTATTTCGCTTTACCGAACTCCTGACTTTATTCTTTAGTTTTTCATTTTACAAGCTGGAGTTTTGCTTGACTGCATTTTATAGCTATAGGAAGACATTTGGGGAGGGAGTTAAGCAACAGTGTTTTAAATTCGATAACTTTATCTTTTATACTTTAAGTATCTATACGTTTTTAACGTGTCTTTATTTTTGTAACTTCTTTTTTGTTTTATATTGCGAACATGTTTCTTGTATCATGATTGCAAAATATACATATTTCAATTATTTTCTAGTTCTTTTTTTGTATGCTATTTTATGTAGTGATATGGAAAACAATAGAATCATTGTCATCATCAGCATTGTCATCATAAGGAATTGTTTGCATGTGACAGAGTTTTATTAAAAATTTGTCAAAATAAAACTGAAAATTGTTGTAGCAAAAAAAAATGTTTAATGTTTAAGTCATCTAATGAATTTTTGTTTTAAATAATTAAGCCCGTTTTTTGTTGAGAGAGAAAGAAATTAATGAAAGCTATAAAAATGATGAAACTTCGTAAAATTGAGTGTTTTGATTCTTATATTGAAGAAATTTTCTTAAAATATATATTCAGATAAGAAAATTGGTATTCAGTTAAAAAAAACTAATACAGTTTCTTCAAAGTTAAACAACTGTAATATGAATTTCAATTACGTTTATGACTATTCAACTCAACAAAAATTTTATAAAAACAATATTTATTACAAATTTATTTAAAAAAATCATATTCAGCTATGAAAAATATAATTCAGCTAAACAAAACTCTAATTCAGCTGTTTTAAAATTATATAAATAATTTTAATATGCTATTCAGCTATGATTTCTGTAGTTCAGCAAACTTAAAGTTTGTCAATTCAGCTATATATCTATCGATTCGGAAATCCTGTTATGATTTTGTAAATTCAGCTACGAATCCATCAACTATGTATTTGTCTAATGAATTTATGAATTCAGCTATGAGTTTATCAATTCAGCAACGAATTTATCAACACAGCTATGACTTTTTTAAATCATATATTAATGGATTTCTAAATCATCTTCGTTATCTTTTTCTTCTCATCACCTTTGAATTTATTAATTCTGAAAACAATTGTAAATTAAGCAACGAATTTATTAATTCAGAATTTGTCAATTCAGCAATGAATTTTTATTTTTTTTAATTTTCTCTCTTATTATCCCCTGAAGTCATTCATTTAACTACCTGTTTTAAAACTGACAAACTTTTAATAAATTAAAAAAGTTTTTAGCATCACTCACAGCTCCCATCACAAATTTTCAAATATTTTTCAAAACATTTTTTTTCCACAAAAAAAAAAAAAAAAATTACACATAAACATAAAATCCTTAAAATTATAATGACAATTAATTATAAATAATGATTTTTATTTGACAGCAACTTTATGACTTCTAACACTTGACTTACAACTCGCAACATTGCAACCGTAAAATCAGCAACAACAATAACAACAAGTTAGAGTGCTATATTCGGCTGAGCCGAATCTTAAATACCCTCCACCAGCAACTTTTGTATTAATACATTTCTAATTAATAAAATATTTGTAGAAATAAGTTTTCTCATGTCTTAAATAGAAAAATCCCAAGATTTAAACAGCTTAAATCTACAACAATTCCAAGATTTATTGAACATTAGAAACGCCACTTTCATTTAAATTTTTATAGCGCCCTAAGATATGCTTTAGCGATATCTCGTATTTGCATGTATGCATGTGTGTGAAAGATTTAAGAATTTTAAAAATACATACCTATATATAATTTTGTTCTACACAAATTGATAATGCAAATAGTTAAATACGGTTAAAGCGCTTTTAGGGGCAGGACCTAGTATGAGAGATATGACCAACTATAGACCGATCGTGAAAAATTTTTGAAATAACATTAAGTGCTTTTCGCATTACAAAATAGTATTTATGAACAAAAATAGTATTTATTTATATCATTATTTGGTAATGAGTTATGTGCCTTTAAGTGTTTTTCTGAAAGGGACCTTGTATGGGAGCTATGATCAATTATGGATCGGTAGGAAAACAATTTCACAGTAATATTTCTCTATATATGAGCAATATTTCTGCCAAACTTTATATGGATATCTTAATTTAGTAATGAGTTATGTGCGTTTAAGTGATTTTCGGGAGGGGAACTTGTATGGGAGCTATGACCAGTTATGGACCGATCGGAAAAAAAATTATCTGTAATATTTCTGTGCATATGAGTAATATTTGTACCATATGGGTATCTTAATTAAGTAATGAGTTATGCGCGTTTAAGTGATTTTCGGGAGGGGACCTTGTATGGGAGCTATGACCAATTATGGACCGATCGAAAAAAAAATTTCACAGTAATATTTCTGTGCATATGAGTAATACTTGTGCCAAATTTTATATTGATATCTTAATTTAGTAATGAGTTATGCGCGTTTAAGTGATTTTCGGGAGGGGACCTTGTATGGGAGCTATGACCAATTATGGACCGATCGGAAAAAAATTTCACAATAATATTTCTATGCATATGGGCAATACTTATACCAAATTTTATATGGATATCTTAATTTAGTAATGAGTTATGCGCGTTTAAGTGATTTTCGGGAGGGGACCTTGTATGGGAGCTATGACCAATTATGGACCGATCGGAAAAAACTTTCACAGTAATATTTCTATGCATATGGGCAATACTTATACCAAATTTTATATGGATATCTTATTTTAGTAATGAGTTATGCGCGTTTAAGTGATTTTCGGGAGGGGACCTTGTATGGGAGCTATGACCATTTATGGACCGATCGAAAAAAAATTTCACAGTAATATTTCTATGCATATGGGCAATACTTGTACCAAATTTTATATGGATATCTCAATTAAGTCCTGAGTTCTGCGCGTTTAAGTGATTTTCGGGAGGGGACCTTGTATGGGAGCTATGACCAATTATGGACCGATCGGAAAAAACTTTCACAGTAATATTTCTATGCATATGGGCAATACTTATACCAAATTTTATATGGATATCTTAATTTAGTAATGAGTTATGCGCGTTTAAGTGATTTTCGGGAGGGGACCTTGTATGGGAGCTATGTCCAATTATGGACCGATCCACAAAATTTTTCCTCTGAAAGAATTCTAATGACATAAGATTTTGATTTGTAAAATTTTGTGAAGATATCGACATTGTGGCGGAAGTTATTAACAAAAAACCCATTTTCCGGGAATATGTACTTTTGTATGGGAGGTATATGAAATTGTGGACCGATTCTGGCAATTTTCAGCGGGGATCAAGATCTTGTGCAGAAACGAATGTATGGTGATTTCCATGGAATTATCTTGCATAGTTTTCGAGAAAATTACATCAGAATGTGTAAAAAATGCTTATTTTTTTCCGAGGTTGTTTTAAATTTTGATTCATAACTTTTCCCGGTGTGAACCGATTTTGCCCATTTGCAATACCAAACAACTTAGGAAAATGAAGAACATTTTGGGTGAATTTGGTTAAGCTCTATTGCTTCGTTTTATCGTGAGCGTGTTTTACACAGACAGACGGACAGACGGACAGACGGACATAGCTAAATCGACTCAGAATTTGATAAGGACCCAGAATATATATACTTTGTTGGGTCTCAGATGAATATTTCTTGGTGTTACACACGGAATGACAAAGTTATATATACCCTCTATCACCACTGATGGTGGTGGAGGGTATAAAAATCTACTAAAAATGATGTCAAGAATTTTTATGGCCTTTTTACAAGACATTAAAATCGTAAATGTGTTAAAGTGTGAACATTAAAATAAATTTAAGGAAAAGAAGCTAACAAATGATAAAAAAAATAAAACTAATATGTAGACAAGTTGGTCAAATTTAAAAATGTAAAATAAAAAGCAAACTACCAGTTTGTAAGACAATTTTACACATTTTTTTTTTTTTTCTTTTTTTTTTTTTCAATTTTCATAGCAATTTGACACCTAGTTGTCATACATAAGTAAGCTGCACCAGAGTTATACATGCTACATACATATTGCACATTCACTGGCACGCACATTCACAATTTTTATTTTATTTTACTTACTTACTGGTGTTACTTAAATATTGAAATGATCTGGCAAATGGGATGATAAAATTACCATCCTATAAATGCAATTTTATTACTGTGTATGCAGTATTTTTTGTGATTAAAATAAAAAATTGAGACAAAAAAGAGAAAGAAGTGAAATTTGATATTTCCCAGTTGTTGTCTGGATACATGAATGAATGAATGCATGGTTGTCTAGTGTTGTGGGTTGTTAACTTGGATTTGTATGTATTATCTTTTGTTGTTGCAGGCGAATTCCTGTTACAACTAGTAAGTCTGTGTCAGTAAAACTAAAAATAAAATATATCTTTTATAGTTTTTTTTTATTTTATTTAAAAAGATTTTATATTAATTCATGTTAGAGCTAAATGTGACACCTGTTTACGAAGCGATTAAGAGAGGAAGCATAACAATAGGTTAAGTCTGAAAGAAAGCAAGTTTACAGGAAAAAAAATATAAAATGAACTGGAGTATACAAAACCCAGACATAACAGTTAACAGATTTAAAATCAACTATAAATGGATTTACCTAAGCCACATAGAACTGAACTAGAACTGAACTCGAACTGAACTAGAAGCGAACTAGAAGCGAACTAGAAGCGAACTAGAAGCGAACTAGAACTGAACTAGAACTGAACTAGAACTGAACTAGAACTGAACTAGAACTGAACTAGAACTGAACTAGAACTGAACTAGAACTGAACTAGAACTGAACTACAACTGAACTAGAACTGAACTAGAACTGAACTAGAACTGAACTAGAACTGAACTAGAACTGAACTAGAACTGAACTAGAACTGAACTAGAACTGAACTAGAACTGAACTAGAACTGAACTAGAACTGAACTAGAACTGAACTAGAACTGAACTAGAACTGAACTAGAACTGAACTAAAACTGAACTAGAACTGAACTAGAACTGAACTAGAACTGAACTAGAACTGAACTAGAACTGAACTAGAACTGAACTAGAACTGAACTAGAACTGAACTAGAACTGAACTAGAACTGAACTAGAACTGAACTAGAACTGAACTAGAACTGAACTAGAACTGAACTAGAACTGAACTAGAACTGAACTAGAACTGAACTAGAACTGAACTAGAACTGAACTAGAACTGAACTAGAACTGAACTAGAACTGAACTAGAACTGAACTAGAACTGAACTAGAACTGAACTAGAACTGAACTAGAACTGAACTAGAACTGAACTAGAACTGAACTAGAACTGAACTAGAACTGAACTAGAACTGAACTAGAACTGAACTAGAACTGAACTAGAACTGAACTAGAACTGAACTAGAACTGAACTAGAACTGAACTAGAACTGAACTAAACTGAACTAGAACTGAACTAGAACTGAACTAGAACTGAACTAGAACTGAACTAGAACTGAACTAGAACTGAACTAGAACTGAACTAGAACTGAACTAGAACTGAACTAGAACTGAACTAGAACTGAACTAGAACTGAACTAGAACTGAACTAGAACTGAACTAGAACTGAACTAGAACTGAACTAGAACTGAACTAGAACTGAACTATAGAACTGAACTAGAACTGAACTAGAACTGAACTAGAACTGAACTAGAACTGAACTAGAACTGAACTAGAACTGAACTAGAACTGAACTAGAACTGAACTAGAACTGAACTAGAACTGAACTAGAACTGAACTAGAACTGAACTAGAACTGAACTAGAACTGAACTAGAACTGAACTAGAACTGAACTAGAACTGAACTAGAACTGAACTAGAACTGAACTAGAACTGAACTAGAACTGAACTAGAACTGAACTAGAACTGAACTAGAACTGAACTAGAACTGAACTAGAACTGAACTAGAACTGAACTAGAACTGAACTAGAACTGAACTAGAACTGAACTAGAACTGAACTAGAACTGAACTAGAACTGAACTAGAACTGAACTAGAACTGAACTAGAACTGAACTAGAACTGAACTAGAACTGAACTAGAACTGAACTAGAACTGAACTAGAACTGAACTAGAACTGAACTAGAACTGAACTAGAACTGAACTAGAACTGAACTAGAACTGAACTAGAACTGAACTAGAACTGAACTAGAACTGAACTAGAACTGAACTAGAACTGAACTAGAACTGAACATAGAACATGAACTAGAACTGAACTAGAACTGAACTAGAACTAAACTAGAACTAACTAGAACTGAACTAGAACTGAACTAGAACTGAAACTAGAACTGAACTAGAACTGAACTAGAACTGAACTAGAAATGAACTAGAATTGAACTAGAACTGAACTAGAACTGAACTAGAACTGAACTAGAACTGAACTAGAACTGAACTAGAACTGAACTAGAACTGAACTAGAAACTGAACTAGAACTGAACTAGAAACTGAACTAACGACTAACTGAACTAGAACTGAACTGAACTAGAACTGAACTGAACTGAACTAGAACTGAACTAGTACTGAACTAGAACTGAACTAGAACTGAACTAGAACTGAACTAGAACTGACTAGAACTGAACTAGAATTGAACTAGAATTGAACTATAACTGAACTAGAATTGAACTAGAATTGAACTAGAACTGAACTAGAACTTAGCATATTCCTCTGATTAACGTCCAAAGTTCTTTTCTAAAGTAACATTTACCTTTTCCCCATTATTTAGCTTATCAGTATGTAAAAAACCAAGTAAAAATTTATTTCAAAAATGTCTCATTCCATTTAGAAAATTTATTCATCTTTTACCATTTAATTTCAAAAAATATATTCCAACAATCCCTAGTGTTTGTAATTACATGAGAATTTTAAATTTACACATTTTAAACATTTATCGTCATCACCTGCTAAATACCTTTTTATAAATATGTACAAAGCGCTCCAGCTCTTTTCCTGCTTTTGCATTATCAAATCATTGGAAAATTTATATTCTCTTCTAGATAATTTGAAATTTAACTTTTACGTTTGTAGCCCAGCAACAGTCAGCCGGCCAGTCATCCAGGGAGGTGGTTGTCTGTCCTCTAGCCAGCCAACCAGTCATCTCTCTAGCCAGCTGTTGTAGTCGTTCAATTTACACACCATTGACCATTTTAAAAACAAGAGCAAAAACTAATAAATTCCAAAGGGCATAAATTAAGCTTAAAATCAAATATAGTCAAATATGCAAGCTGCCATGGTTGCTGGTATTGTGCCTTTAGCCGGAACACTACTAGTTGGCTGTCTGAGCAGTCCGGAATAAAAATGTGTCAAAAGTATTTTTAAACGCAAAAATTTCTGAAGCGTAGAGTTTTAAGGAGATTTTATATAACGTTTTTTTAACGATTGTTGTAAAAAAGCTTTGCAAGGGGGTGGAAGTACAAAGGTAGTAGATTTTTATTAATTTTTGGAACTTATTGAAGATAAATTCAAATATTTATATGAGAAAATTTTAAAAGAATTTATTTTTATGATTGAATAGATTGAAGTGCGCAGGTAGCATTCACGACATAAGGATGTTACTCCTTGTTTGTAATGATATCTACAATGAATAAAAATATTGATCATTTACGTTTAAGTAAACCAAAGGACTCGATATTATATTATAAAATCCCAGATAGGTTCGTAATTAAATCAACCTAATCGGAAGTAATATTTCTGGAAGTAACTATCATTATAGTATAAATAACGCACTGAAGTTCGTTATAAATAGATGTCGCTTAGGAAATATTCGTATCCTCTAAAATTCAATAAATTTCTTAATACCTATTTTGTTTAAAACTTTAAATTGTGCAATAAATCTATAAAATATTTTATATATATTTTTTTTTTAATTTTTTCCTATATACTTTCTTTAGCCCAACTACAGGCATACAAAGAAAATTGAAAGTTTTATCATAGTTTTTGTTGCTCCAGTTATTTAAACACTTTTTTCAAAAAAAAAAAAAAAAAAAAATATTCAAATTTTATTTATGTCTATAGAACAAATGTTTTTCCTTCTATACATATTTCATCATAGATACGCACATCTATAACTTTGGGCTGGAGTGAGTGTGTGTGTATGTGAATGTGTTTAAACACATGCATATTGGTTATAAATTTTCTATCTATAGTTTTCCAATTCATTGCATTTTAATGTAAACACTCTTTAAAACACACATACATGCAAGCAAACACCCGGCAGTTTCATCAGGAGTCCATGTCTGATTACTTAAGTGTTTGAAATTTCTATAATCTTTGTTATATAGAGAGGAATTCAATGACACTTTAATGTGCCTAAGTAAACTATCATGAAGTCAGTCGTCAGTTTAATATCCCTAAATACTGTAAGGACTTCCTGTAGGATTACTTGGGCTTAACAAAGTAGCGCTTGAATCCTTCTCTAAATAGATTTTAGATATGTTATTATACTCCATTTAAACCCCTAAAAATTATCTATTGTAGAATCATTTGTCTAACACCTCGAACTGCAGGGCTTCTATATACCAACAAAAACGCATACACATCAATACTGTGGTAAGGTTTGCGTAATCATGTATGTGTTTAAAAAGGAATATTTTGAAAAATAGAAAAAAAAAACAAATCAGTTTGAAAAGTGTATACGGTTGGTTAAATGTTTGTGTGTGTGTGTGTGTGCAAATTTTAAGCTCTCCTTTCCCAATCTCTTCTATTCCAGTATCTATATACAATTCATAATTTTTCATATTTAATGCTGCATTTTGCTATAGTATATTCATGCATTTTGCCTTTTCATACGTCATCTTGTTTTATTATTCAGAAAATACCATGTTAGTAAAAAAGAATTTAGTAAAATGGTATGTGGTTTAACAATAAATATTTCTAGGAAAAGTATATATATTTTTTTTAGAATATGTAATGTGACATTCATAAAACATATTTACTTAGAATACTCCATATTAAATAGTATATTGGCGAAGAGATTTTTGTCAGTAAGCTTGAACAGCTTAAAGAGATTTAAGAACATATGTTGAAATAAACAGATATCGATATTTATATTACACTAGCTATACCCAGTGTGCTTTGCTACCCTAAAAGGAACAATAGTTTTCCAGATTTATAATATGTTACATGCAAATTATTGCAAGTTCGCCAGTTTCTATCTATCGCCAAATTCTATCTATCTATGAAAAATTTGAATAATATAAGAGTTTCCAAGATGTACGAAATTCCGCTTGAAAGTCCGCCCGTTATGCTCTAAATGTTCATATGAATTTCAAAGTTCTTCATGTAAAATTTCATTTTTCTATTTCATTCATATGGGGGCTTCAAGACCCCCCAGATAAAAGTCCGTTTTTTTTTCCTCCAAAATTTTCAGATGAATATTTAAGTTCTTTGTGTAAAATTTGAAGAATTTAGTTCCATTAGTTTTCCAGATAAATGAATTTTTGTCTTTAATTAATATGGGAGGTGCCGCTCCCCTCATGGGTAGTCCGCCAATTTATTACCCAAAATGTTTAGATGGATGTTAAAGTTATTCGAGCAAAATTTGAAGATTCTAACTGTAATAGTTTCCAAGATAAACGTATTTTTGTATTTAACTTATATGGGAGGTGCCACGCCCCCTAATGCTAGTTCGCCTACTTTTTGTCCTAAATTATTATGTTGACACTAAAGTTGCTCCGACAAAATTTGAGGACTCTAAAACTGTTATATTAACTAAAATATGCGGATTCAATATTTTCTTAAAATGGGCGTGGCTTCTCTCCCACTTGGAATTTCAAAATAAAAAGTAGCCTATTACCTATTCCAGACATACAGGAATACGCTGTGAAAATTTCAAGAAAATCGGTTCAGCAGTTTTGTAGTCTATAACGTTCAAACATACAAACAAGCACACATTCATTTGTATATATATAGACTATTGGATATTTACACAACCGACTAAAGCAAATTAACTAGATTGTTTCTGTGCCTCTACTATTTAGATAAAAATTCTTATCACAACATTTGTGAATTTTGAAATCTAGAAATTTGGCTGAAAAATTTCACAAAACTTTTAAGTTTTATCTTGCATTTATACAGCCGAGCTGCTCTTATCTATAGGCGAAGAGGTCAAAACAAGCTACAGGATACGTCATTAACGTATACTACCCAGTAAAAACTTTCATTAACATGTAAGGAGTTAAAATGCTAAAATTTACTTATACAATAACATTTTAAGTCATTATATTAACACGGTGATGTCATTGGAGGCAAATACTTACCACCAACGATTACAAGTAAATCGTATGAAAAAACGTACATATCTTCTATATTTTCACTAGTAAAAGGACTAATGAATTAGAAAGTATTTATATAACACATTATTAGTAAGACCTTATGTAGTAGTCATTGAAAAGTATGTTGTTAGGTAAGTAATTACTATTGAAAGCCATTACCTAGTTTTTGCTGGGATAAGAAATATCGGAATACCAGAAATATAATTTAAAGGGAACTGTGAGATATTGGTCCCATTTGGATAGGAGTTTGTGGTTAAACGGAACATTAGGGCAAAGATCTGCCGGAATATGATGTTACACAGATGGCTTTAACCTCTAAGACAAAACGTTCTGCAAAAGCCGATTATAGGATACGTCATCAATGTTTACTGGATATATTGCACGGTTATACACAAACACTAGACATGCCCGATCGCATCACCGAAAAGAGAAATAGTCGAGAACTGTGAGATATTATGTGCTGATAGGAGATTGCGGTAAATCGCAACATAAGAGAAAATACCTGCGGGAATGGAATTTGGGGGATTAAAGGGTTATGAGGTTATACATTGATATCGCGGAAACCGAAATATACTACAGTCTTCCTAATCGCATTACTTAATTATGTAAAATGGATTGAATGGAAGATGACATAACACATTTTCCGATAGCTAGATGGTAAATCCGCATTGGCATTGTAAGACAGACGTAACCGAATACTCTTATAGTGGTTAGATCTATGTACAATGCTATTTATAATTATATCAAACTAAATTATGCTGATGTTTGAGTAGATAGTAGTATATTACAAGTAGTTAAAAGGCCCATATCGGAAGGTCCGGTTGTGTAGGAGCTAGGGCAGAAATTGAGCCGATCCTTATAAAATGTATTATTGGGAATTATGTTTATATAAAACTTATTTGTGCCAAATTTAATCGTGATAATAGTGTTTATAAGTGAGTTGTGGGCATTCATGTCATTTTCAGAAGGGGACTTTGTATAGGGGCTAGGGTTAAGTGAGGCCCGATCATTGCAAAATTATATCAAACTTAATTATACAGATTTTTGGAAAGATAGTGGTATATTTGACGTACTTATGAGCCTAAAGTACCAAATCGGTAGGTCCGGTTGTAAGCGGGCTATGGCAAAACATGGGCCGATCCTTATAAAATTTATGTTTATATAAAACTTTTATGTTTATATAAAACTTATATGTGTCAAATTTAATCGTGATACTAGTGTTTATAGGTGAATTGAGGACATTCAAGTCACTTTCTGAAAGGGATTTTGTAAGGGGCCTAGGGTCAAATAATGCCCGATCTTTACGAAAATCGCCAGAATTATTAAGATTTATATAAAACTAAGTTTTGCCATTTAACATAATTATGAGGTCAAAAGCCCTATTCGGGAGGTCCGGTTGTTAGGGGGGCTAGGTGAAATAATGTACCGATTTCAACCATTTTCAATAGCTTTCTTGGTCCTTCGACCAAAAGAAGTGCTCGTTCCAAATTTCCTGAAGTTATGTAAAAGATTGCAACCAGTAGAGTGCGCACAAGGTTTACATGGACACACAGACAGAAAGACGGACGTACGGACATAGTTTAATCGACTCAGGATACTTTAAAGTGGGCGTAGGACCAATATTTTTGGGTGCTACAAACACCAGCACAAACGCATAATTCCCTTCCCACTATATTGGTGTAGGGTATAAAAACTTTCCTAATATATTTTTAGGCATTTAAGAAATTTCTCCTGTAAATATCTTGAAAAAAAATAAAGTGTCTTAAAAACATCTATTTCATTTCATATTTGTTTATGCCAATCATAAACTTTTATAACATTCTACTTTATTTTAATGTGATATTTCTTTGTATTATTGTATGTATTATGATTATTTTCATAAATTTTTATGAATCTATTTCAAAAATATTTTTAGCATTAGCAACAATATACAAATGTGGATAGAAACAAAGCCTTCTATAGTTACATGTATAACAACATGTAATCCTTCTTAATGCCTTTTTTGTGTAAAGAAATTCTTTATATTTATTTATTTGGTTTTTTTGATGATGAAATATTTAATATAATATCGATTATTAAATTCTGCAGTTGAGGTAAGGTGAAGTGTTGAAAGTTTTATTAGGGGTTATTTTTGATGCAAAGTTAATAAAAGAGACTTTGGTATTAGAAGTTTATTAAAATATGAAATATGTTGTTGAGAAAAGTATTGTTTTGTTTGAAAATGGGGAACAGGAGAACTTCAAAAATATTAAAGGACAGTGAAGGACCACATATCACAGCAGTTAACGAAGTTATCACAGCGGGAGTAGGATAAAATTTAACCTATTGTAAGCCACACGAGTTATGTAGTTTATAATAACGGAACACGAACAAAACCACAGGAAACGAACTAAACACAACACAAACTTTCAATAAATAAACAACATTCTATATATTGTATCTGCAAGGTGCTCTTCTCTTTTTACACAAAGTAGTCAGAGAGCAATATTGTTACCTATACTTATGTATTTCACTTTTTAGTTGCATCTATTTTATATAGTATGAAGGCCAGGAGCAAAATTTGTGTATTAATAAAGCATATTTTTAGGCGGCTTGATAATTATTACAACTAAAAACAATGTAATTAGTTTTTATTCTTCAAATTGTCTTTATCCTGCTTTTCATTATAATTTTGAAACTCATTAAATGCTTTTTTCGCCTGAAATATTTTTGTTCTCCCACAAAAAAAAAAAAAAAACGATTTCCATTTAAATTTCTTTATTATCCTACAAATTTTAGCTTAAACTTCTATAAACTTTATGGTAGTAAACAGGAATAAACAACAACAAAATTATTTATAGTAGAAGCATAAAATCAGGAGTTATAATAAGAGCATACATAACAGAGGGCGTAGAAGAAAAATGAAGAAAAAAGTCAACTTAATGTAATTTGGTTTTTAATTTATGATTATATTTTTCATATTTGGTGTTGTTATTTACTACAGCAAATAGCAAAAAAGCAGCAGTAGCAATAAAAAAAACCCCACAAACAACTACAGCAACTACTACTTTATAATAAATACAAAGCAGTTAATAAACTGCTACAATTACCACTACAACTTTATATAAATTATAAATATTAAAACATTACATATACTAAATAAGGGTGAACCGAAATAAATAGATATTTCTTTAAGAATATAAAATATCAATAAATTCTTTAGAATTAAACTTACAAAAAATCAGTTCTCTTAAGCAAATTTTAAATAAAAATATTTTTTTTTATAATTTTCAAAAATTCCGCTTTAAGGGACACCCTTATAAACATGCCTGGATTACACTGCCAACAGCTATACATACCACCCCAACACCGTAAGTCAACCTTCACTGTTTGACTGTGATTTTTTCCGCGTTTTTTTTTTATGAAATTTGTCCCTCTTATAATATTTAATGTAAAATAAATAAACTACGCTTCAGTTTGTAAAATGCACAAAAGCATAAAATACGACATTAAAATAGTATAGTAGCTGCAATAGCAGTAGCTGTAGTAAAGTAGCATACAGTACTTGCACTATGACAATAACTATACTAGATTTTCTTTTTAGCAAAAAGTTTATAAAATAAAAACTCTACTCAAGATTTTAATAAAATTTAAAAAAAAATGTTAAAAAGCACAAAATTGTACAAAGTTAAATATTAAACAAATAAGCAGAAAATTTCTTACTAAATACAAATATTTATATAAATACAAAAATTGGTTATAGTTTAGTGACTAAATTATCAGATTATCGATGTGTTACACAAGACATGACAAGGAGAATTTAGGTCTTCCCATTTTATTATGGTGCATATACACAGAGCCTCAAACAGCAGTCAAAATTTTAAATTTTTATTAGTTTACACAATTATAACAAAATATATCGCTATTTATTTATAGTTACCCACAGCTTTAAGTTACCCAGATTTTGATGACTTACCTAGAATGAAAAAAAAAAAATAATCACAATTAATATATGTTTATATGTAATCAAATATTTATATAAAAACATCAGACACAACAGTAGAATTACAATGGGATAACTACGTATATTCAAAAAAAAAAAATTTGAACCGATTTATAATTCGATCGAGAACTGAACTAACTATAAGTGAACTGAAACTAACTGAAACTAAACTAGAACTAAACTAGAACTGAACTAGAACTGAACTAGAACTGAACTAGAACTGAACTAGAACTGAACTAGAACTGAACTAGAACTGAACTAGAACTGAACTAGAACTGAACTAGAACTGAACTAGAACTGAACTAGAACTGAACTAGAACTGAACTAGAACTGAACTAGAACTGAACTAGAACTGAACTAGAACTGAACTAGAACTGAACTAGAACTGAACTAGAACTGAACTAGAACTGAACTAGAACTGAACTAGAACTGAACTAGAACTGAACTAGAACTGAACTAGACTAGAACTGAACTAGAACTGACTAGAAAACTGACTGAACTAGAACTGAACTAGAACTGAACTAGAACTGAACTAGAACTGAACTAGAACTGAACTAGAACTGAACTAGAACTGTACTAGAACTGAACTAGAACTGAACTAGAACTGAACTAGAACTGAACTACAACTGAACTACAACTGAACTAGAACTGAACTAGAACTAGAACTGAACTAAACTGAACTAGAACTGACTAGAACTAGAACTGAACTAGAACTGAACTAGAACTGAACTAGAACTGAACTAGAACTGAACTAGAACTGAACTAGAACTGAACTAGAACTGACTAGAACTGAACTAGAACTGAACTAGAACTGAACTAGAACTGAACTAGAACTGAACTAGAAACTGAACTAGAACTGAACTAGAACTGAACTAGAACTGAACTAGAACTGAACTAGAACTGAACTAGAACTGAACTAGAACTGAACTAGAACTAGAACGAACTAGAACTGAACTAGAAACTGAACTTATAACGGAACTAGAACTGAATTAGAACTGGAATTTTTTTCTAGAACTGAATCTAGAACGGAACTAGAACTGAGACTAGGAACGGAACTAGAAACGTGAACTAGAACTGAACTAGAACTGAACTAGAACTGAACTAGATATGGACTAGAACTGCACTAGAACTGAAACTAGACTGAACTAGAACTGGAACTAGGAACTAGAACTGATAACGGAACTAGAACTGAACTAGAACTGACTACTGAACTAGAACGGGAACTAGAACTGAACTAAGAACTGAACTAGAAAACTGAACTAGAACTGAACTAGAACTGAAACTATAACTGAACTAGAACTGAACTAGAACTGAACTAGAATGAACTATACGGACTAGAACTGAACTAGAACTGAACTAGAACTGACTAGAACTGAACTAGAACTGGAACTAGAACTGAAACTATAACTGACTAGAACTGAACTAGACTGACTGAACTGACTAGAACTGAACTAGAACTGAACTAGAACTGAACTAGAACTGAACTAGAACTGAACTAGAACTGAACTAGAACTGCACTAGAACTGAACTAGAACTGAACTAGAACGAACTAGAACTGAACTAGAACTGAACTAGAACTGAACTAGAACGGAACTAGAACTGAACTAGAAACTGAACTAGAACTGAACTAGAACTGAACTATAACTGACCTAGAACTGAACTAGAACTGAACTAGAACTGAACTAGAACTGAACTAGAACTGAACTAGAACTGAACTAGGAACTGAAACTAGAACTGAACTAGAACTGAACTAGAATGAACTAGAACTGAACTAGAACTGAACTAGAACTGAACTAGAACTGAACTAGAACTGAACTAGAACTGAACTAGAACTGAACTAGAACTGAACTAGAACTGAACTAGAACTGAACTAGAACTGAACTAGAACTGAACTAGAACTGAACTAGAACTGAACTAGAACTGAACTAGAACTGAACTAGAACTGAACTAGAACTGAACTAGAACTGAACTAGAACTGAACTAGAACTGAACTAGAACTGAACTAGAACTGACTAACGACTAGAACTGAACTAGAACTGAACTAGAACTGAACTAGAACTGAACTAGAACTGAACTAGAACTGAACTAGAACTGAACTAGAACTGAACTAGAACTGAACTAGAACTGAACTAGGAACTGAACTAGAACTGAACTAGAACTGAACTAGAACTGAACTAGAACTGAACTAGAACTGAACTAGAACTGAACTAGAACTGAACTAGAACTGAACTAGAACTGAACTAGAACTGAACTAGAACTGAACTAGAACTGAACTAGAACTGAACTAGAAACTGAACTAGAACTGAACTAGAACTGAACTAGAACTGAACTAGAACTGAACTAGAACTGAAAAACTGAACAGAACTGAACTAGAACTGAACTAGAACTGAACTAGAACTGAACTAGAACTGAACTAGAACTGAACTAGAACTGAACTAGAACTGAACAAGAACTGAACTAGAACTGAACTAGAACTGAACTAGAACTGAACTAGAACTGAACTAGAACTGAACTAGAACTGAACTAGAACTGAACTAGAACTGAACTAGAACTGAACTAGAACTGAACTAGAACTGAACTAGAACTGAACTAGAACTGAACTAGAACTGAACTAGAACTGAACTAGAACTGAACTAGAACTGAACTAGAACTGAACTAGAACTGAACTAGAACTGAACTAGAACTGAACTAGAACTGAACTAGAACTAGAACTGAACTAGACGTTTTTGTATTCATTGCAAAGTCATGAAAGGTGGCTGTAATTTGAATTCAACAAATAAATACAATTACTAAATGGGAATAATAAATGAATCAAAATATGTATACAATTTGTAACTAAAATAGCTTCATTTCTCAAGCAGCAGGATAATTTTATTTATTAAATCTACTTATATAACAATAAAAATTTTTAAATCTTACAAATGTATAACAACTAAAAGAAGGAGTATTCGAAATAAGAACCAGCAATTTTCTAATATAAAATAACATTTTGTGGTAGTAAATATGCTGCTGATTTTAGTACAAACAGCTTAGTGTGTTTCCCATCAAAGGTAGTTTAATATGGGTTTAAGTAAATCACGTTCAAAAATATTGTTGAATCACATCATTATTAATATCATCCTCACATTTTTTATATATATAGCAAATTTGCATAATTTTGATTTAATTTGTTTTTATTTTCTCCACCACCATCAGGGTGATTTCACAATGTACATATACATATATTTTTCTTTTTCTCCCTTGTACCCTCTTAAGGCTATTAAGTATTATTTAGCCGTTGGAAAAATTATGGCTGGATATTTATTGTATTTATTAAATGTATAAAGGAAATGTTTATTTATACATATTTACATTAAACGCACCACTAATGTAAAATGATATACATTTAGAACCTAATATATGTCGTATACGTGATATTAATAAATTAATAATAATCATACGCTCTAAAAGAATTACAAGAGATTTAATCATAAACTCAAGTCATAACATTTACAATTTTTTTTGCATTTATTAATGAAAACTGAAAAAATTCATATTTAAAATAAAGAAATAATATATTTTTAATTGAGTTGAGTATAATAAATATTTGTTAAACAACTTATGGCTTTAACCAATATTCAAACAATAATAACATATTTGCATACTACTGGAAATATTTATTAACTTTTTCTTTTGCCTTCAACTCACTTCGCCCCTTGCTCAGGTTAAACTAACATAGAAAATAAAATACAAAAATATTTACTTTTACAAATTGTTGCATGTTAAGCATTTTCATATTTTCCTAAAGCAGTATTGTAAAAAGAAAAAAAAAATATAAGTGTACCCTGTATATCGAGGTGTGCGTTTTGGAATTTATCGACCATTTGACTGATCATTCTGACATTAGCTTGTTCTAGGAGAAAGTCAATTACAACTATCTGATTATAACAATTTATTATAGAAAATGCATAGGACTAACGGGTAAACATATTTATCCCTTTACAGGCATGTTTATGTACTTAAACTAAAATGGAGCTTTAATGAATACCTACGTATGTATACCCACTTGTAAATATGTACATACATAATACGAATATGGTAATTTACATCTAACGCATACAAATAAACATTTTTCTGTATTCGTCCTTTATTGTATGCTGAACAATATTTCCACCCATACATATTTGTATATATCTACTTGAGTACATCAATTTGAAATGTATATCCCCACACATGTAGGTAAGTAAGCACCAGTGTATGAGTGTTTGTTTTTATTTTACACAATTCACAATACTCACAAATATTTATGTTCACATTAACAAAAACACCACTGCAACTACCACATACTGTTAGTTGTATTTGAAAATATTTCATTCATTTTCAACTAAAATATTCGAATTTCAAAGTTTTATTGTATTGTTGTGGTTTTTACCGTGAAAATATTCATTTAAAGCTCCCAAAACAAAGAAACAATCTCTCATTGTACTTAAAAGGTGTGTAAAACAACATGCAACGGAAAACACAAAACAAATTTAAACATGATCCCCTCCTGCGCAATTGGTGGAATAATTTTTATGCTTAAATGCTACTATAGGAAATGTTATTGAATTTCTGCTGCTTTATTGAAATTTCGAATACATTTATTAATTTTTTGCTTCAGCATCACGGATTAAAGTTTACTGATTTGAAAATTTCTTTTGGGAATAAGGACTTGTCTAGTTAGATCAATTCTAGTTCTAGTTCAGTTCTGGTTCAGTTCTAGTTCAGTTCTAGTTCAGTTCTAGTTCAGTTCTAGTTCAGTTCTAGTTCAGTTCTAGTTCAGTTCTAGTTCAGTTCTAGTTCAGTTCTAGTTCAGTTCTAGTTCAGTTCTAGTTCAGTTCTAGTTCAGTTCTAGTTCAGTTCTAGTTCAGTTCTAGTTCAGTTCTAGTTCAGTTCTAGTTCAGTTCTAGTTCAGTTCTAGTTCAGTTCTAGTTCAGTTCTAGTTCAGTTCTAGTTCAGTTCTAGTTCAGTTCTAGTTCAGTTCTAGTTCAGTTCTAGTTCAGTTCTAGTTCAGTTCTAGTTCAGTTCTAGTTCAGTTCTAGTTCAGTTCTAGTTCAGTTCTAGTTCAGTTCTAGTTCAGTTCTAGTTCAGTTCTAGTTCAGTTCTAATTCAGTTCTAGTTCAGTTCTCGTTCAGTTCTAGTTCAGTTCTAGTTCAGTTCTAGTTCAGTTCTAGTTCAGTTCTAGTTCAGTTCTAGTTCAGTTCTAGTTCCATAGTTCTAGTTCAGTTCTAGTTCAGTTCTAGTTCAGTTTCTAGTTCAGTTCTAGTTCAGTTCTAGTTCAGTTCTAGTTCGTTCTAGTTCAGTTCTAGTTCAGTTCTAGTTCAGTTCTAGTTCAGTTCTAGTTCAGTCTAGTTCAGTTCTAGTTCAGTTCTAGTTCAGTTCTAGTTCAGTTCTAGTTCAGTTCTAGTTCAGTTCTAGTTCAGTTCTAGTTTCAGTTCTAGTTCAGTTCTAGTTCAGTTCTAGTTCAGTTCTAGTTCAGTTCTAGTTCGTTTCTAGTTCAGTTCTAGTTCAGTTCTAGTTCAGTTCTAGTTCAGTTCTAGTTCAGTTCTAGTTACAGTTCTAGTTCAGTTCTAGTTCAGTTCTAGTTCAGTTCTAGTTCAGTTCTAGTTCAGTTTCTAGTCAGTTCTAGTTCAGTTCTAGTTCAGTTCTAGTTCAGTTCTAGTTCAGTTCTAGTTCAGTTCTAGTTCAGTTCTAGTTCAGTTCTAGTTCAGTTCTAGTTCAGTTCTAGTTCAGTTCTAGTTCAGTTCTAGTTCAGTTCTAGTTCAGTTCTAGTTCAGTTCTAGTTCAGTTCTAGTTCAGTTCTAGTTCAGTTCTAGTTCAGTTCTAGTTCAGTTCTAGTTCAGTTCTAGTTCAGTTCTAGTTCAGTGCTAGTTCAGTTCTAGTTCAGTTCTAGTTCAGTTCTAGTTCAGTTCTAGTTCAGTTTCTAGTTCAGTTCTAGTTCCAGTTCTAGTCAGTTCGTTTAACTTTGCTTAAGTTTATTCTTAAAAAACAACTCTTTCAAATTTTGTAATTTTATCTAGAAATATTATTTAGACTTGTGTAATATTGCTTCAAAATAAATTTATTTTATATGGCCTGCAAAAGTTCATGACCCAAAGTTGTTTTAACTTTGGCTAAGTATACTTGTTATGTATAACAAATTCTTGAGGGAATCTCCCCCAGTTTATTTACTATTGCATGTTCCATGTTTATCTCGTGCTAAAAGTTAAACATCCCCAAAACGCACAAAAACGAAATTTAAGTATCATCAGAAATAATTTAAACTACAAATCAAGTGAAGTATAATAAAAGAAGAAAAAAATTAAAGAAACACCTAATTTCTAATTCCCTTGATGTCTGCTTTGTGTCTAAATCCTACAGCATTTTGAACAAAAAATTAAAGTATACACATACCTCGTGTAACTACAAATTTTTATACTGCGTCTGGAAATACTTTTAAAGCATTTATCTCCCCAAACAACAACGACAAGGACAAGGAAAATTATGGCTCTACAGCTGATTGGCTTATGAAACTGAAAAACGCTTTAAGCGTTTCATTATGTTGATGAAACTAACAAGCGTATGTTTGGGTACGTGTATATATTACAAATACAACTTTAACTATTACTGTATATATATATGTGTAAGTATACATACATATGTAAGGACTTCCTGTTTACTAGAAGTAAAAGTCTGAGTTTTGACTGCGGCTGTTGTTTTTTTTAACCATTATTTATGAGTAAACTGCCATTATACAGATTTTCCCCAAATAGAAGTAGAAATTTATATACTTACTTCTGTATTTGGTTTGGTAGTTGTGGGTTTTAGAGCTCTTTTTGTGTTTGTATGGAAAAAGTTAAAGTTTTGCATTGTGTTTTTTTTTTTGTATTATTCATGTGTTTGTGGTTGAAGACATGGATCCTTGGAAGTTTTTGGCATCAAAAATAAAAATGGCGACCACTATGGCAACTAAATACCAACATTCTTGCACTATGGGCAACATATGTTGGGAAATTTCCATATCTTAAAAATGCCTAAAACTACTTTGATAATTTGAATAATCATTTTTTGATATTATTAGCTTAAATTATTTCTACATTGTATTAATTTAAAGTGTTTGTTTTTTACGATTTTTTCAGTTGAAATATGCGATTAACAAAGTCCTGGTCTAGTGATTTTGTAAAAGAACTTTTAACAACAGCAATGAAATATACTGTTGAGTAAATGACATTTCCCATTGTAGTCATGTTAAAAATTTATTTACAACTTCTTTTCTTTTTTTTAGCATTTTATTCAATTTCTTTTTGTTTCTTCTCTTCTCAATGTCTGGTTTGTTGAACCTTCTGGGTTTTTATTAACTAACCGCTGAAAATTCCCCCAGGACAAATCGTGGTTTCAGCTTTATATATATGTTTTTCTTTTTTACAAGATTTCAGTGGCTGGACGATACCAAAACTCAAGTTTTGTAATAAAATATTAAAATGTTTCATGTTGTATCCTTTTTCTGCTTCATACAAACAACAGGACCAAAGTAATCAAAACAATCAGCATGACATATATAAATGATAAACAGAAAAAAACTATATATTAAATTAAGGTTGAAAACTCAAAATCTAGGCAATATTTGTAAGTTTCATTTCAATGTTAATAAAAAATAAAAGTTTGTTTTTCCTTTTTTGAATTTTTCCCAGCTTTGAGTATTGCAGTTTTTTGTTTTCCCCATTTTTATTTCTAGTGACTATTGGCTACCACTTCATGTCATCATTATTGTTGGTTTTTCATTTGTTTGTTGTCGGTATTGCGACAATTTCAATTACATTAATTTTTTCAATGTTGATTCAACTAAATTACTGAACGTGACATTTAGTTAACAGTTTTATTTTATCAAATTTAGTTTTTTTTTATCGCATTAAGCAAATGAACATCCAAAGGATTTAACTATTTGTATATATGTAACTAATTTTGTTACTCAATTCTCATGACATTTTTCCTTCTGTGGCATAGAATTTGAAAAAGTTTTAAATAATTAAACATGTCAATTTTCTTATTTCTTTTCTTACCATGCTGTACTTATACAGAAAAACCTAGAATTGAAATAGAACTGAACTAGACTGACTAGAACTGAACTAGAACTGAACTAGAACTGAACTAGAACTGAACTAGAACTGAACTAGAACTGAACTAGAACTGAACTAGAACTAGACTGACTGAACTAGAACTGAACTAGAACTGAACTAGAACTGAACTAGAACTGAACTAGAACTGAACTAGAACTGAACTAGAACTGAACTAGAACTAAACTAGAACTGAACTAGAACTGAACTAGAACTGAACTAGAACTGAACTAGAACTGAACTAGAACTGAACTAGAACTGAACTAGAACTGAACTAGAACTGAACTGAACTGAACTAGAACTGAACTAGAACTGAACTAGAACTGAACTAGAACTGAACTAGAACTGAACTAGAACTGAACTAGAACTGAACTAGAACTGAACTAGAACTGAACTAGAACTGAACTAGAACTGAACTAGAACTGAACTAGAACTGAACTAGAACTGAACTAGAACTGAACTAGAACTGAACTAGAACTGAACTAGAACTGAACTAGAACTGAACTAGAACTGAACTAGAACTGAACTAGAACTGAACTAGAACTGAACTAGAACTGAACTAGAACTGAACTAGAACTGAACTAGAACTGAACTAGAACTGAACTAGAACTGAACTAGAACTGAACTAGAACTGAACTAGAACTGAACTAGAACTGAACTAGAACTGAACTAGAACTGAACTAGAACTGAAACTAGAACTGAACTAGAACTGAACTAGAACTGAACTAGAACTGAACTAGAACTGAACTAGACTGAACTAGAACTGAACTAGAACTGAACTAGAACTGAACTAGAACTGAACTAGAACTGAACTAGAACTGAACTAGAACTGAACGAGAACTGAACTAGAACTGAAACTAGAACTGAACTAGAACTGAACTAGAACTGAACTAGAACTGAACTAGAACTGAACTAGAACTGAACTAGAACTGAACTAGAACTGAACTAGAACTGAACTAGAACTGAACTAGAACTGAACTAGAACTGAACTAGAACTGAACTAGAACTGAACTAGAACTGAACTAGAACGGAACTAGAACTGAACTAGAACTGAACTAGAACTGAACTAGAACTGAACTAGAACTGAACTAGAACTGAACTAGAACTGAACTAGAACTGAACTAGAACTGAACTGAACTAGAACTGAACTAGAACTGAACTAGAACTGAACTAGAACTGAACTAGAACTGAACTAGAACTGAACTAGAACTGAACTAGAACTGAACTAGAACTGAACTAGAACTGAACTAGAACTGAACTAGAACTGAACTAGAACTGAACTAGAACTGAACTAGAACTGAACTAGAACTGAACTAGAACTGAACTAGAACTGAACTAGAACTGAACTAGAACTGAACTAGAACTGAACTAGAACTGAACTAGAACTGAACTAGAACTGAACTAGAACTGAACTAGAACTGAACTAGAACTGAACTAGAACTGAACTAGAACTGAACTAGAACTGAACTAGAACTGAACTAGAACTGAACTAGAACTGAACTAGAACTGAACTAGAACTGAACTAGAACTGAACTAGAACTGAACTAGAACTGAACTAGAACTGAACTAGAACTGAACTAGAACTGAACTAGAACTGAACTAGAACTGAACTAGAACTGAACTAGAACTGAACTAGAACTGGAAACTACTGAGAACTGAACTAGAACTGAACTAGAACTGAACTAGAACTGAACTAGAACTGAACTAGAACTGAACTAGAACTGAACTAGAACTGAACTAGAACTGAACTAGAACTGAACTAGAACTGAACTAGAACTGAACTAGATGAACTAGAAACTGAACTAGAACTGAACTAGAACTGAACTAGAACTGACTAGAACTGAACTAGAACTGAACTAGAACTGAACTAGAGACCTAGAACGACTAGAACTGAACTAGAACTGAACTAGAACTGAACTAGAACTGAACTAGAACTGAACTAGAACTGAAATAGAATGAAACTAGAACTGAACTAGAACTGAACTAGAACTGAACTAGAACTGAACTAGAACTGAACTAGAACTGAACTAGAACTGAACTAGAACTGAAACTAGAACTGAACTAGAACTGAACTAGAACTGACTAGAACTGAACTAGAACTGAACTAGAACTGAACTAGAACTGAACTAGAACTGAACTAGAACTGAACTAGAACTGAACTAGAACTGAACTAGAACTGAACTAGAACTGAACTAGAACTGAACTAGAACTGAACTAGAACTGAACTAGAACTGAACTAGAACTGAACTAGAACTGAACTAGAACTGAACTAGAACTGAACTAGAACTGAACTAGAACTGAACTAGAACTGAACTAGAACTGAACTAGAACTGAACTAGAACTGAACTAGAACTGAACTAGAACTGAACTAGAACTGAACTAGAACTGAACTAGAACTGAACTAGAACTGAACTAGAACTGAACTAGAACTGAACTAGAACTGAACTAGAACTGAACAGAACTGAACTAGAACTGAACTAGAACTGAACTAGAACTGAACTAGAACTGAACTAGAACTGAACTAGAACTGAAACTAGAACTGAACTAGAACTGAACTAGAACTGAACTAGAACTGAACTAGAACTGAACTAGAACTGAACTAGAAACTGAACTAGAACTGAACTAGAACTGAACTAGAACTGACTAGAACTGAACTAGAACTGAACTAGAACTGAACTAGAACTGAACTAGAACTGAACTAGAACTGAACTAGAACTGAACTAGAAACTGAACTAGAACTGAACTAGAACTGAACTAGAACTGAACTAGAACTGAACTAGAACTGAACTAGAACTGAACTAGAACTGAACTAGAACTGAACTAGAACTGAACTAGAACTGAACTAGAACTGAACTAGAACTGAACTAGAACTGAACTAGAACTGAACTAGAACTGAACTAGAACTGAACTAGAACTGAACTAGAACTGAACTAGAACTGAACTAGAACTGAACTAGAACTGAACTAGAACTGAACTAGAACTGAACTAGAACTGAACTAGAACTGAACTAGAACTGAACTAGAACTGAACTAGAACTGAACTAGAACTGAACTAGAACTGAACTAGAACTGAACCAGAACTGACCTAGAACTCAACTAGAACTCAACTAGAACTGAAGGTTATGTTATTATTTAAATGTACGTACATACAAACTTATATATGAAGATGAATTAAACATTTTATTAACATTTTTTTTTACAAAATAAATTTTACATCTATTAACAAACCTTGTTATCCTTGTGTGTAATTTACTTAGAAAATTTATACTCGTATACACAAAGGCTCATGCATTTAAAGATGCATGTATTTAGTTAAATGTCTCAGCAGTTTTCCAAGGAGTCAATGTATCCCTAAAACTTAAAAAATGTACAGTCAGTTTTCATAATTATATCGTTTCTAAGTCATTCATGTTAAAATAATTTTAGTTAATTTTTTGTTGCAGCTATCTACCGGAACTGCAGGATTACATGTACATGTTATGGCTTTGCAATATAAATATGCATGTGAAGTTAATGGAGTTTCAAATTATTAGATGATTTTAAAATCAAGAAAATTATTTTGTAGCTTAAATAATACTACACATATGTATGTACAATAGTACAGTATTTACTCTTGTTTGCTAAACATATTAAATAATTAATACAGTACATAATTATTAATTATTTACTATATTAAAATGACTTAAATAAACTCATTAAATAAATGAGAAAATAAAATTTAATCGTTTATTTATACACAATTTTAGTTTGTTAAAATTTTAAATATTTAAACATAAAGTCAAAGATTTTAATATTCGTTATGCTAGGCTAGGAAAATAACAAGATTTGCATGAATTATATTTTAATTTTAAAACAGAAGAATAGAAAATTACAAAAGAAAGTACTTTATGAAACACAACATCCTAAAATTTATCGCATATTATATCAGAACATAGCGCTTCATCAGTGTGTTTGTCATTGGGTGTTGAAGTTTGAGTTAGGTCACTGTTCAAGTAAATGAGCAATATATTCTTTCCTTTTGTGCCATTTGTAATTTATTTTATCATAATTTTAATATGCAAATTAAATATAACAATTTTGACAATCAATTTATTTTTTCAGATATCCATTTTGGACAATGTAGATATAATGGAGTTTTAAATGAATGCACTATAAACTTTTGTTGCAGTAAAATGTTTATGTTGTTATTAGAAATTTAATCAAATTTAATATAAATTACAAAATGATGATAGATAATAAGACAATTTTAGTATAGCAATGTTGTATTATTATTTTTGGTAACATAAGCAATGGGATCTAAACTATAAATTTTATCAGGAGTAAACAGTACAAATATTTCATTTCTAGTTCAGTACTAGTTCAGTTCTAGTTTAGTTCTAGTTTAGTTCTAGTTCAGTTCTGGTTCAGTTCTAGTTCAGTTCTAGTTCAGTTCTAGTTCAGTTCTAGTTCAGTTCTAGTTCAGTTCTAGTTCAGTTCTAGTTCAGTTCTAGTTCAGTTCTAGTTCAGTTCTAGTTCAGTTCTAGTTCAGTTCTAGTTCAGTTCTAGTTCAGTTCTAGTTCAGTTCTAGTTCAGTTCTAGTTCAGTTCTAGTTCAGTTCTAGTTCAGTTCTAGTTCAGTTCTAGTTCAGTTCTAGTTCAGTTCTAGTTCAGTTCTAGTTCAGTTCTAGTTCAGTTCTAGTTCAGTTCTAGTTCAGTTCTAGTTCAGTTCTAGTTCAGTTCTAGTTCAGTTCTAGTTCAGTTCTAGTTCAGTTCTAGTTCAGTTCTAGTTCAGTTCTAGTTCAGTTCTAGTTCAGTTCTAGTTCAGTTCTAGTTCAGTTCTAGTTCAGTTCTAGTTCAGTTCTAGTTCAGTTCTAGTTCAGTTCTAGTTCAGTTCTAGTTCAGTTCTAGTTCAGTTCTAGTTCAGTTCTAGTTCAGTTCTAGTTCAGTTCTAGTTCAGTTCTAGTTCAGTTCTAGTTCAGTTCTAGTTCAGTTCTAGTTCAGTTCTAGTTCAGTTCTAGTTCAGTTCTAGTTCAGTTCTAGTTCAGTTCTAGTTCAGTTCTAGTTCAGTTCTAGTTCAGTTCTAGTTCAGTTCTAGTTCAGTTCTAGTTCAGTTCTAGTTCAGTTCTAGTTCAGTTCTAGTTCAGTTCTAGTTCAGTTCTAGTTCAGTTCTAGTTCAGTTCTAGTTCAGTTCTAGTTCAGTTCTAGTTCAGTTCTAGTTCTGTTCTAGTTCAGTTCTAGTTCAGTTCTAGTTCAGTTCTAGTTCAGTTCTAGTTCAGTTCTAGTTCAGTTCTAGTTCAGTTCTAGTTCAGTTCTAGTTCAGTTCTAGTTCAGTTCTAGTTCAGTTCTAGTTCAGTTCTAGTTCAGTTCTAGTTCAGTTCTAGTTCAGTTCTAGTTCAGTTCTAGTTCAGTTCTAGTTCAGTTCTAGTTCAGTTCTAGTTCAGTTCTAGTTCAGTTCTAGTTCAGTTCTAGTTCAGTTCTAGTTCAGTTCTAGTTCAGTTCTAGTTCAGTTCTAGTTCAGTTCTAGTTCAATTCTAGTTCAGTTCTAGTTCAGTTCTAGTTCAGTTCTAGTTCAGTTCTAGTTCAGTTCTAGTTCTAGTTCACTTCTAGTTCAGTTCTAGTTCAGTTCTAGTTCTAGTTCATTTCTAGTTCAGTTCTAGTTCAGTTCTAGTTCTAGTTCACTTCTAGTTCAGTTCTAGTTCTAGTTCACTTCTAGTTCACTTCTAGTTCAGTTCTAGTTCAGTTCTAGTTCAGTTCTGTTCGATGAATTAAATCTTCATATTCTTCACATATTTTAAAATTTTTGGAATTCTAGTCTTAAAAATATGTTTATTTTTTTAAATTTTCATTCCTTTAAAGGAAATTTCTATTGTAATTTTTTCAGACCTAAGTATAACATCTACAACATCTTTGAGAGAATGAAAGAAATCAAAAGCTGTTAAAATACCCGTACCATACTCTAATATAATTTGACACTTTTCTTAGTCATGTGTGAGTACATTCTTGCTTACATTCTTGATATGTGTTGATATTGAATGAGTTGATTTACTATGGTTTACGTAAGGACATTTTCCATTTTTTTTGTGTTTTCATTAAGAAGAATTTTTCTAATTTGTTTTTGCTTAGATAAACAATTAGGTCACATGTAAAAGACATTGAATTGAATTTGTGTTACACGTTTCCTCTCTTACATACTATCTTGTAAGTGTCAAATTATTTCATGGCTATAGTATAGGTATATAAAATTTGACAAATCAAAGTAAATTTTTAAAATAAATAAACTAAGAGAAGAGTTCAATGTGTGTAAATTTTGTTTGAGATTTCTTAAAAGAAATTTTTAATCATGAATACTTTATTATTTAAAACATTGCATTCTTTATAAATGTTTATTTTCTTGCGACATTGTGAGGTCATTTGCAGCAAAAGTCTTATACTGGATGAAGACATAATTATTTATTTTCATAAATTATTTACCAGATGTTTCAAAACATTAAGAGCTTTGTATATTCTTCTTGGATCACTTTTATACATTTTCTGCAATTTATATTATACTACAATACACTCGGGAGGGTAACAGGCACTTATACCTAATTTGGTTATGCTCAGAAGAAATGGTTCATGATTTATCTAAAATAATACTAGCAGCCAAAATGCAGTTTGTTATGTTTAAAATACTTAGGCACTCGGTTGCTTATCAGTAATTAAAATCGGTCAATGAGTTTTGAGGCTGCATCGACCCCGACTGTACGACCCTTATAGTGGTGTAGCGAATAATGAAGTCTTCTTATTGTTTTTACTTGATAAATTCAAATAAATTTAAAAAATTTTTCACATACATATGTTTAACACCTTATGTTAATTTATTTATTCCTTAAGTGAAAAAATAAACAGAATATTTTATAAATATGCCCCCAACATCTCAGGAAAAAAGCCACATTCATATAAAAAACAACAAATAACAAGTAAGAAATTATAGTCGGACGAGGCCGACCATATAATACCCTACACCTGTTACAAAAATAAAATGTGATTTAGTTTTCATAATAAAGCATTTAAGTTTAATTCAAGTCAAATTTTGAAGGGGGATTTGTATAGGGGCTATGGTCAAATGAGACCCTACAATTATAAAATTCATGAGAGTCATCAAGGCTAGTATAGAACTTGGTTTTGCAGCTTTTTGTCGAGTTACAAGTATATTAAACATAATTATGAACTTAAAATCCCTCTTCGTCGGGTTCAGTTGTATGCGGGCTAGGTGAAATAATTTACCGATGTTGACAATTTTTAATAGGCTTCGTCTACGAATCCATAGAAAATCATCTGCCAAATTTCATTGAATTATCTTCAAAATTGCGACCTGTAGTTTGATTACAAGGTTTACATGGACGGACGGACAGACGGACGGGCATAGCTAAATCGACTCAGAAAATTATTCTAAGCCGATTGGTATATTTTAAGGTGGGTATAGGACCAATATTATTGTGCGTTACAAACATCAGTACAAACCCAATATACCCTCCCCACTAAAGTGGTGTAGGGTATAATAACAAGAAAAAAGTTACATCCAACTACAAGGAAAAAATCTGTACCGAAATAACAAGAAAATGAAAAACAATATACAAATTAATACAATGAAGAAGATGTAGAAAAAAAAGCAGCAGGGAAAATATAGGTCAAACTACACAAGTACTTGAAACAATTTTGTGTTCAGTTCAGTTTCGTTACGTTACGTTTCGTTTTTTTTCACACACATTTCATTTGAATTGTTTTCAGATGCACTTGTTTGAACTATAACTTCAAGGCAATGCATAAAAAAGGTGGGTGTTAAATATGAAATGTTTTTCATCTTTTTTTTTTAAAAAAGAACAAAAAAAATGTTTTCAAGTGTCAAAGTTTCTTTTGTGTATGTTTTTGAATATATGAAATTTGATTTTCGTTTTTTTTCGTAATTTTCTTTTTGAGAGTGAAAGTAATTAAATGTTAAAGGTGTTAAAGGAGAAAGAGATACAATATCCATATATTTTTTAAATAAGAAAGTATTCCAATATCAGACAAAGTTGAAAAAGTTTATATTAAATATTTTACAAATATTGATAAAAAGTATTTTTTATAGGGTTGAGTGGTTTTAAGGGAGGAGTGATAGAAATGAAACTATAATTTTGTTTATAAGAGTTTAAGAGAACAATTTTAATAACTTGACAGCGCAAAGTTTTTATAATTCAATACATTTTTAAAACTAATTTTATAAACTAATTTGAATTCCTTTTACAGGTAAAATAAATATGTACACGCAAACTTAATGTCATGCAATATGAGTAAAATTTTTTGGGATTTAAGTAAAATAAACCTGATTAACTCTTTCATGGCACACCGGTGCCCCAAAGGTTGTTATTATATTTCTTCCTTCATCAGACATTTCCGATCGAATAACAGAGACAAAAATTCTTGGAGATTAAAGGAAATTAAAATGGTAATATGACAAAGAGGATAAAGCCAACGAAGCACATTGATGTGGGGCGCCGTATCGAAGAATCAAGGGCCCTATATGGGCTGTTACGCCTTTATAGTAGACTTGAAGATTATATCAGACAAAATACACTTAGTTTGCTATAGGGCTTGTTGTGCGCATCATTTTAGGTTAAGTTCAGTGGTTATTGCGTATTACATCATTACATCTATGCAGCTATCGGGCCTATTGTGCACTCCTTTTATAGGAAATTTTTTGTTTTGAAAAAACTTAAAAAGCGATCATCCAATGTTCAGAAATTTAATTTCATGGAAGCAGTTTCTTTGAATTTTACAATAAATATTCAATGGCTCCAAAGCCTGGCAAGGACAGGGAAAGTGTTCCAAAGTTTCTCTGTTCTCTCCGCTTGCTCTCTATTCCTCCAAATTTGTGCCCACAAAGCTGTGTGTCCACTAAGAACAGAATACTATTTGTTTTGTTGGTAATATAGCATGATCTCTAAGTTAGCTCTAGAAACATTGCAGGATATTCTCCCCAACGAAACTCATGTAAGATATGAGGCGGCACTGGAAGCCAAGCGACTCTTATCTTTATGCGTATTAACCAAAAGAAACTATAGGTCACGTCTACATAGACCATATTCCATATGACGGAACATTAGAGATAACTCCTACAGGGACTACTACAGGGGACGCTCTATGTTGGGAAATTGAACATACATAGGGGTCTTTATTGAAAGCCCATAAACCGAAATATTTATAGTCTTTCAGATAATACTAGCAGGCAGAAAATCGTGCTATAATTGCACCCAACAGGCAATAAAGCAGAAAATGTTAAGCCTAAAACATTATTAGAATATAAGAAATCCATTAATCACTTTTCTTTTGGTAATAAGCTTCAGGCTACTGGGGACCTATAGCAGGGATACAAGTCGAGACGGCTCAAATTGTCGGCGGCTGGCCGTCGGTAATATTATGCAATCCGCGCCGCCGCCGACTTCTTTCGGCTCAAAAGCTAAGCCGGCTTAAACGTAACAGCTGATAAAGATTGGAATCGCACACGACTTTCAGAAAATAATTTCACCAATTTAAACAGAGTTGCCACTATTTAAAATTCTTATGGCAAATTGAAAAGAGTTGCCACAAAATATTGTGTTTATATTAAAATAGTGATAACTACTACAATAATGTCCATTTTCTGCAGAGTGTTATACAGAGATTTTTCAATATAATAAACGCCTATAAGGTCAATTTCTGAAAAAAAGACTTAAAATGAGCCGACAATTTAGCCGCCGCCGCCGATCATTTTCATCGGCTTGTATCTCTGGCCTATAGCTATTACACTTGCGCTATTAAGAGCAGTGAACTTAAAGATGTTATGCAAATGCAAAACTATTCTGATATATAGTGAAAAAACAAGATGTAATCCCGAACAAAAGGTGAACGACAAGTCTCCTGAGGGAGAAAGTCAGAAATATATTCACAATTTTAACAATTGGATAAGCGTAATGTGACGAACGCAGAGCATCTGGTGAATATAGTGAAACATGAACAACGACAGAAAAAGCATTGCCGATGTTTCGTCGAAATTAGATTCCAACACTTTGGATGTGATGGTAGTTATATATGATATAACATACATCAATTCAAAAAAACATATCATCCCATAACCCAATCATCTATTAAAGATCCTTTTCCGAAAATCATCGAAATGCACATTTTAATATCTACAATTTTTTATTAGGATTGTAATGCAACTTTGTAGTTATAAAACTCATCTATTAATTCCAGCGATACACATGATCGGTTCCAATATTGACTCAATCCCTTTACTTATATATAAGGATATATCATAATTTTACCTTACAGTTGTTGAAAGCTGAGTAACTAAGCTTATTGCTACAATCTTTTAACAATTGATTTACATGTTACATTTCTATCAAATTATAATCTTATATAAAATTTCTAAGAATTCTAAATTACAGCAACTGGTAGAGATTCTTAAACCCATTTATTATAATAAGGAAATGTAAGACAAAAAAAAAAACTAACATACTTATAATGTCCTTAACATGAACTACAATAGTTTTGAACTTGTATTAAGAGTCAATGTGCATGTGGACATAAACACATTACATACAAACATATGCTGCACATTGTATAAGTATGTTTATATGAAAAATAACATTGTTAGTTATTGTAGATGTTGTTGTTGTTGTTGTTTTTCTTTTTAAATTACAATAATAAACAAAAACTACTTATACTAAGCATGTTGAGAACGTTTTTTTGTGGTATTTTTTGGATTTTCAAAACAACATACATACATACTAACAAAAAAAAAAAAAGAAAAAAAAAATCAAGACCATAAAGGACTAAAACAATAAGATTTCATATCTGTATGTAAATATATATTTACATATATGTATAAATACACATGTGTGCTTATAAATATGTATTCACTACACATGCTTGATTTACAATGTTGTCACATGTACTTACACAAACAGGATTCTATACACATTGTATATGTATTTACACATATACATACTTATAACGCTATTCTTACATACATAAATTACACAAAGAAATACAAGTAAACTGAGTACATCCGTAGACGACCATGCAGTACGGGGAGTTTCTCCCCAAACAGTGAGTGAATATTTCACGATATCCTGTTGCGTTTAAGTCATTTTCTGAAGGACACTTTATATTGAAGCTAAGGTCAAATATGTCCCGATGTCCTTCATTCTTATTTACAATACAATTTCGGGATACATACTTAAAACAAGTAAGAAATTATAGTCGGGCGAGGCCGACCATATAATACCCTACACCTTTGACAAAAATATAATGTGATTTAGTTGCCATAATAAAGCATTTAAGTTGAATTGTACCTTGCCTTAGATATACATACTTAAGCCGTTTATTGTTAAATAAAATTGTGGACATTTAAGTGAAATTTTGATGGGGGCTTTTCATAGGGGCTAGGGTCATATGAGAACCTATTATTATGGAATTCGTGAGGGTCATCAAGTCTTGTATACAATTAAGTTTTTGCAGCTTTTTGTCGAGATATGAGTATATTAAACATAATTATGAATTTAAAAAGCCCTATTCGGCGGGTTCAGTTGTATGGGGGCTAGGTGAAATAATGGACCGATGTAAACCATTTTCAACAGGCTTCGTCTACGGTACCATAAAAGATCATGTGCCAAATTTCATTGATTTATCTCCAAAATTGCGACCTGTAGTTTGATTACAAGGTTTAAAAGCCCTATTAGGGGGTTCAGTTGTATGGGGGCTAGGTGAAATAATGGACCGATGTTAACCCTTTTCAATAGGCTTCGTCCCTGCGACAATAGAAGATCATGTACCAAATTTCATTGAATTAACTTCAAAATTGCGACCTGTAATTTGATTACAAGGTTTACATGGACGGACGGACAGACGGACGGGCCGACGGACATAGCTAAATCGACTCAGAAAATGATTCTGAGCCGATTGTTATACTTTAAGGTGGGTATAGGACCAAACAAACATCAGCACAAACCCAATATACCCTCCCCACTAAAGTGGCGTAGGGTATAAAAACTAACTTGGGAAAAATTTCGTCAAGATTACTGCCTAAAGTTTTAACTGTACCCCAGGAGGCCACTTGTATGGGTGGTAAGTGAAATTCTCTACCTATACTGTAAATTATCAGTGCCAAAGAAACCTTATTAAAAGAGCATATGTATGTGTAAGAAATTGCATCCATCCAGCTCTTCTCGTTTGGCTTCTAACGTACTTTCAACAGACGGACGGACGTAGCTAGATCGTCATAGAATCTTATAAGGATAAGGAATTTACATCTACATTTGTGGGTATATGGTCAATGTTTTCATGCACTATAACACTTGTACTTCTGATATAATTTCATCTACTTTCTTAGGTGCTGAATTCATGTTTGAAATGTCTTCTCTTCAGATTACTTAGGGACAATAAAATGACAATTGATTTCCTCTCTGTATTGCAAAACTTTAGTTAACTAATTAGTTAGATATTTAGCAAAAACGTCTTGATAGCTTGACTCCTTTTAAAACTGCTAGGCAGTATAAACGTATGAACATATACATATACATATGTATACATATCTATAAAATTTTCACTAGGGTATAGTAATTTAAAACTACATGTGCTTGTTTTTGTATTCGAACACACAAAGTAATGAAAAGAAATGACAAAAATCAAAAAAAAATTTTTTTTTGCTTTCATGTCCTTTCATTATTACTGCAGGATAATGTAACATGTTACATATTTTCTACGCAATGCCAACAATGCTCCCTGGGAATTGTTTACTGTATGAAGAAATTACAGAAAAAGTTTATTTCTTTTTTGCGCTAAAACATTGCAAACTTTTTCTTTTAAAACGTAAAAAGTGTAAACGAACGAAAAAAATATTTGTTTGCATGTCAAATTTATACTGTAAATAAAAACAGTAAAAAAATAATAATGCGTTTTGCCTTACAATTCTTTTCATTTCAGTACTTTTTAGCATTTTCCTTTTGTTTTTATTTTTCTGAAAAAAAGTGAAAAAATACGTATATAAAAAGCATACAGGATTTCCCTTTTTCCACAATTTGTTTTTATGCAAAATTCTATTAATTTGTGTTTCCTTTTGTAACAAACACTCTTTAATTTCCATATCCTTTAAATGCTCTCTTTTTCTCTATCACAGTTTATGTTCTCTTTGATAGTTTTAGTAAATTCTTCAAAAATCATCTGTTTTCTTCTGCTGCCTAATACTCTCTTTATTCTTTGGAGTCCTTAACTTGTTTATCCTTTTACATAAATCTGTATTAGAAACGTTTGATGCCATGAAACAGCTCTCTTGCTTTTAATTCTGTTTAAATTTTAAAGAGTTTTCTAGTTTGCAGCAGAATTGTGTAGTTTTAGTTTTGTAATTTTAGGTACATTTTCATTTTAAATTATTTAACAAATATAAGGGTGAGTTTATTTATATATTTCTTTAGAAATTCTAAGCTAGAGTGCTATTAAGTGATATATCATTTAAAAACAATGAATTCTAATATTTCCAATAAAGTTATAAAGACAAATTCTGTTTAAATTAGACAAAAAAGTGCTATATGTATGACAATTCTAGAAGAGTGTAGAAATGTTTGGAAAATGTTATTAATTTAAAAGTTCCTAAAAAGTAAACTTTTAAGAAGAAAATATTGCATTTTAATAAAAATTATACACATTTACTTATTTCGGAAATTGTGGTAGTTTTGTTTTCCATTTCCAAATAATCATTGCTGTATAACTAATGCTATTTTTATGAATATTTTTACTATATTTTACAGTATTACGCTGTAATTATTATACTATTACTATTATGTGTATTTGAAATTAATATGGGCGGGGTCATAAAGTGGGCGTGTACCTCTCATTATCGACTATTTTTTTGATAAATATTTAACTGACAGTAGCTAAACATTGCAACAATTAAATAATTAATAATTAATTCATTAGAAATGATAATGGGCGGGATCTTAATAGTAGGCATTAATTTTAAAAGAATATGGCCACTTCTTTTAAAATTAATGCTTTAATTAATAAATTGTGTGCCAAAATTGTACGCGAGTAATTTTCTTTCCATTTTATATAACTTATATAGAAATGGGCGCAATTGAAATAGTGGGCGTGTCACTTCCTACACAAATAAATTGTTATTATTGAATATTTTTTCAATATTTAACTGTTAAATAATTTAACAGCATTCAACCGTTATGACTGCATATTCAGTAATAGAAATGAATAGAATGGCGGAATATATAGTGGACATAGCGTTTTACTTATAGAGTAACTTTTTTATTATCACATTAAAATAACGCCCACCACACTTATCTAAAATTATAATTTGTGACGCATAAATTAACCCAAAACGGACACGATCGGTCAGATTATTAATTAAGTTTTCGAATAATGTAAATATTGGGACTAATCCGAAAGAATCCTTAAAGTTGCATTCCACGAAACATTAACATACGGCTCTTCAAATGCTCTTCAATAAAGGGTATGGTTCTTCTATTTCAAACTTCTGTTAAATTAGACTAACTTCGGGCACAACATTTCTTTTTTCAGTTAATATTTTGCTTCAAACAAAAATATAAAGAAATTGTGTTTAAATTGAGAAAATTTTGCTGGAATAAATTGTCGCCAAATTCTTTAAATTTGCTTCCAAGGAAAGTTTTCATGAACGGACTAAAGGACGGTATGGCTAAATCGATTCAGTAAATAATTCTGATTGGTGGGACTTCGATGTAATAGTGTATCAAAATCATCAATTCAACGAGCCCGATATGGTTTGTGCAGTCCAGAAAAGGTGATTTCTCACCGAAGAAAAAGATCACCCATGACAGCACAAAAGGGTTGAAGTCTAAAAATTTGGGGCATTACTTCACGATAATTGTTGTCAATCACGTCAAGAGCTTGAAAAATCATTTGAAGCTAAGCGAAATGAAGACGAGAAACCTTGAAATAATGCTTGCGATGAAAAATGCATAATAATTTATCATGACAACTCTTGGTCACATGTTGCTATAAATACCTGTTCAAAATAATTGGAAAGAAGTGGTTGTGAAGTTTAGTCTGACCCGCCTCATATTTAGTTCAGACCTTGTTCCGTCCGATTACAACTTGTTTCGACGAATTCCAGTATTTTTGAATTCTTAAAAGATGTTATACATGATCATGGTCATTGCCCCCAATGTATAATGTTTTTTTTTTTTTGCAAATTCTTCTTTATTAAGACAAATTGATTATAAATATAAGAAAAATTTTAATTAACAACAATTAAAAACAAAAAACCAAAATGAACATTAAACTTTCTTAAGATCTAAAGAATGTTTTGACAAATTGTGCAAAGCAGGGGCCTCGAACATTAAGCAAAACAAAAGCATATTATTAATACATATGGAAGTATGTATGCAAAGTGAAGGAGGGACATACATACATACATATTTAAGTGTTTGTTTAATTGTTAAACTAATAATGTGCAACATGGAAAAATGAAGATGATTTGAAAAAACAAATGTTGGCAAATGTCTTTTAGAAATAACATAAAGGAAGGAACAACAACAAGCAATTAGTATTTTTTTCTTTGCTTTTTTTAAAAATATGCGGCATTTATTTAAACATTAACAGTGAAAGAAATGAAAACATAAAAGAAATCTTCAAAGACACCCAAACACTATACCCTAACGACAGATGAGGGAGTCAGTCATGTTTAAGCGCATGTGCTGGCAATGTGTCAGAGTGGTGAGAGAAAATCTGTTTAAGCACTAAAACAATACCAAGGGGGAGAGAATTCATGAAGAAGCAATTATTAATTCACATGGTACAACATAAATAAACAGTAGAAAAATAAATAAATAGACTGAAAACTGACTTAAATTTTAGTGGTTGGCTAAAGGGAGTTTAAGAGGGAAAACATTAAAATTCTAGTAGTACAGAATGGAAGGGGAAGTAGTAGTAGCAGCAATAACAAAACATTTTTTAACATCAACACAATTTAACATTTTAACTTAAATAACAACGACACAAAAATGTTTTTAATGTCATGAACTTGTCTGTCAAAAACAACAAAAATTAAAATAACTGGACATAAAAGTACAAATGCTACTAGTACTACTACTATGACTACTACTTCTCTACTGTCTGGGATTTTTAGCTACTCCAGAGATATACACACACTGTCGCGTAAATACATATATTACAAAGTAGTGACTTTATTAAGCTGCAAACAGAGTTGGAAAGGAGTGAATTCTTCTATGGAGCCATAAATCATAAACATATTATCATAAAATATGTATAAAACGATTCAATTTAATCAAATTGACTTATTGATGTTTTAACAAGTTGTACCCATTAACTATCTTTTTAAATTTCTTACGAAAAATGAATAAATAGCTTTTTGTGACCTTTGACCTTCATAATTTTTGGGATGAATTTGTTAAAAAGTTTCCCAGTTACTCTGTTAAATTGACATGGATATATTTTACCCATTTGCTGTCATTTATAAGTTAGAGCTTTCATTTTAGAACAAACATAAGGAAATAGGTTCCTGTGACCTTTTAACTTTTCAACACCATTTAAAGTACTTTAAAACGATCTCATGAAAGATATTTTGTAACGAAAAGTTTAATAATCAAATTGAGAGAAAACTTAGCATTTTGGGACAACAAAATTGAAACTGACCTTTGACCTTTATAGAATCTTTTAATGAAAAAGTTCTCACAAAGAAAATTGTCAAAAACTAGTTTAATTAATGCTTAAAACGATTTCTTTGAACTTTGACCTTTTTCATCACTTATGAACAACTACCGTTTTAGGAAACTTTTAATCACATGTTTGAACATTTGTTAAACTTTAGGAGTATATGTACAGAAATCCGTTAATCATCCAAAATATATAGAAAACAACATTCGTTTAAATGATTACACACATTTAATGTTCATTCATGCATCATGTCTATGTATGCTGTACGTGGCAGACAACTACTGCAGTATTATATGTATGTACAAATTTTATAAAAATGATGACGATGTTGATGATAATGTTGTAACATTTGTTTATAATGGCTTCCTATAAAAATTATATAGTAAAATTCATACATGAATACTGATACTAACATCCAGCACATTCCTGCTACAAAACCAACAACAACAAGTATATATATTTACATAAAGGATAAAGCATGATGATGCTCATATGTCACACTTGAAAAACAATAAAAAAAATAAATAAATGACAGAAGAACTAAACATTTGCATTCACAGGACTACAATAAAATTATGTGTCTCTGTGTTTTTTTACTGCGGTACTACGTTATGATCACAAAAGCAAAAAACAAAACAAAAAACTGATTTGAATAAGGACCAGGGCAATTATTATTGTGTCTATCTACAGGATGATTAGCTTTCAAATGACTTCTTCTTTTTTTGCCATTTTCATTTCATTTGAATCTATCTCAACATGGGCAAAACAAAATTTACATACAAATGTTATTTTCGTCTCTCCATTTTGCTTTCTCACTCCATTTCCAGTTATATATTCATCAAGTTATGCTAGTGACAGTTACAAGTTGTATTCAAAAAAATGTGTTAGGATAAATTGGAAAAATATGAAAATCACAGTAGAAGAGAAATATAGAAATAATTTAGCATTTAAAGAAATATTTAATGGAAATTTTTCATGAAATATTTAAAATATAAGGAAAGATGATATATGGAAAGTTTTGAACTGGAAAATATAGAAGGATATGGTGAAGTCTGAAGTCAATTCCTTCTTAATTAAATTATTAAGAATATATGGAGAATGGAAAATTATAGGGAATTTTTGAACTCAATATGTCAGCAACATGAGATTTTACAATTAGACAAATTACAGGCAAAATTATAAACCAGATTGTACATTATATCACAGACTAAGGTAAGTCCATTCTCCAGAATAGATTACAAACTAGAAACCTGACAACCATAGACAAGACCATAAACCAGACCATAGACCAGACCATAGACCAGACCATAGACCAGACCAGACCATAGACCAGACCATAGACCAGAACATAGACCATACCATAGACCATACCATAGACCAGAACATAGACCAGACCATAGACCAGACCATAGACCAGACCATAGACCAGACCATAGACCAGACTATAGACCAGACTATAGACCAGACTATAGACCAGACCATAGACGAGACCATAGACCAGACCATAGACCAGACCATAGACCAGACCATAGACCAGACCATAGACCAGACCATAGACCAGACTATACACCAGACCATAGACCATACCATAGAGCTGACCATAGACCTGACCATAGACCAGACCATAGACCAGACCATACCATAGAGCTGACCATAGACCAGACCATAGACCAGACCATAGACCAGACCATAGACCAGACCATAGACCAGAACATAGACCATACCATAGACCATACCATAGACCAGACCATAGACCAGACCATAAACCAGACCATAGACCAGACCATAGACCAGACCATAGACCAGACCATATACCAGACCATAAACCAGACCATAGACCAGACTATAGACCAGACCATAGACCAGACTATAGACCAGACCATAGACGAGACCATAGACCAGACCATAGACCAGACCATAGACTAGACCATAGACTAGACCATAGACCAGACCATACACCAGACCATAGACCAGATCATGTTATGAAACATACATAATGTCTTCTTTTACCGTTATTTTATGATAAAACCAAATACTAATTATATTTAAATTTCAAGTTAAAGATAACCTTGCTATTTGTTTTATGATAAATATATTTAAAATTTCAATAGTTTTATAAAAAAATAAAAAAAAGTTTAATAAAAATTTGTTGTTTTATATATGTATATATTTAAATTTATTAAAACTTTTCATATAAATGTTCTTTCATAAACCCTGGAGGTTACTTTTGTGGTAGTGTTTGTTTTTCTTTCATGTTTTTTTTATATGAGAAATTTCCATTAATTTTGTTTTTATTGTAGTGTAAATTGTTTTTGTGAACTTTTAATTTATTTAAAAATAAACTTCTATAATTTTATAATAACATAATAAAAATCCAGACAAACAAAGAGAAGAGGAGTTACTACGAAAATATTAATACTTTAAGGGGTTTACTAATCTAAACCACATTTCCTAATAGTCGATATATAAATAATTTTAAGCGTACTTGCAAGTAAAGGAAACATTTTAAAAGAAATCATAAGCCAAAAAAGGATATTCGACAAGCTTCTATAATTTAAGAACTGCAAATCTAAAATTTTTACAGAAGATAAAGAACTTAAAACTACGTACCGTAGTATAAACATTTTGAAAGAAATATTTTATTTGAGTACTTTATAAAGTCATAAGTTGGCTAGAATTTTTTATAAATTATAAAAATATAGATCTTAATTTTTAATTGCTCCATAAAGGGTTAAAATATGCTTTAACCATTTTATTGAAAAGAAATATAACCACTGATGTGGGATTTATCAGATACAAATTGTTTGCATACATATATTTTGTGAATATTTGGTATGCAAATTTTTATTTTTTTTTGTAAGCCATTTTATATTTATGTATGCATTTTTTTCAATTATGCAAAAATCAATTAGACTTTATACCAAAATTTGTTTTAACACGCATACAAATACATGTACAAATAAAAGGAGGGTTCGGTTTCTGAAGGTCAAAGTAAAAACTTATGTTTTTAAATCAAATACTATTAATAAGGCAAAAAATACAAGATCAGACCATAGAGTAGACCACAGATATGACAATATCCCTGAATATAAGCTAGATCATAGACTAGACCATAGAGATTACTATAGACTAGACCATAGACCAGCCCATAGACCAGACCATTGACCAGACCATAGACCAGATCATAGACCAGACCATAGACCAGACCATAGACCAGACCATAGACCAGACCATAGACCAGACCATAGACCAGACCATAGACCACACCATAGACCAGACCATAGACCAGACCATAGACCAGACCATAGACCAGACCATAGACCAGACCATAGACCAGACCATAGACCAGACCATAGACCAGACCATAGACCAGACCATAGACCAGACCATAGACCAGACCATAGACCAGACCATAGACCAGACCATAGAACAGACCATAGACCAGACCATAGACAAGACCATAGACCAGACCATAGACCAGACCATAGACCAGACGATAGACCAGACGATAGACCAGACCATAGACCAGACCATAGACCAGACCATAGACCAGACCATAGACCAGACCATAGACCAGACCATAGACCAGACCATAGACCAGACCATAGACCAGACCATAGACCAGACCATAGACCAGACCATAGACCAGACCATAGACCAGACCATAGACCAGACCATAGACCACCATAGACCAGACCATAGACCAGACCATAGACCAGACCATAGACCAGACCATAGACCAGACCATAGACCAGACCATAGACCAGACCATAGACCAGACCATAGACCAGACCATAGACCAGACCATAGACCAGACCATAGACCAGACCATAGACCAGACCATAGACCAGACCATAGACCAGACCATAGACAGACCATAGACCAGACCATAGACCAGACCATAGACCAGACCATAGACCAGACCATAGACCAGACCATAGACCAGACCATAGACCAGACCATAGACCAGACCATAGACCAGACCATAGACCAGACCATAGACCAGACCATAGACCAGACCATAGACCAGACCATAGACCAGACCATAGACCAGACCATAGACCAGACCATAGACCAGACCATAGACCAGACCATAGACCAGACCATAGACCAGACCATAGACCAGACCATAGACCAGACCATAGACCAGACCATAGACCAGACCATAGACCAGGACCATAGACCAGACCATAGACCAGACCATAGACCAGACCATAGACCAGACCATAGACCAGACCATAGACCAGACCATAACCAGACCATAGACCAGACCATAGACCAGACCATAGACCAGACCATAGACCAGACCATAGACCAGACCATAGACCAGAAACCATAGACCAGACCATAGACCAGACCATAGACCAGACCATAGACCAGACCATAGACCAGACCATAGACCAGACCATAGACCAGACCATAGACCAGACCATAGACCAGACCATAGACCAGACATAGACCAGACCATAGACCAGACCATAGACCAGACCATAGACCAGACCATAGACTAGACCATAGACCAGACCATAGACCAGACCATAGACTAGACCATAGACCAGACCATAGACCAGACCATAGACCAGACCATAGACCAGACCATAGACCAGACCATAGACCAGACCATAGACCCGACCAAAGACTAGACCATAGAGCAGACCATAGACTAGTCCATAAACCAGACCACAGATCAGACCACAGATCAGACCACAGATCAGACCATAGGCTAGACCGAAACCAAGACTATCATAATCGAGTTAGTTATAATTAATTTTCTTTACCGAAAATATTACATTGTAGTTATGTTTTTGCCAAAATCGAGCAATTTTTAGTGCCATCCTAAAAACCCATACATATGCTCGTACAAAAGTATATAGTATATGAAATACATATGCATATGAGTAAATATTAAATAAATATTGAATTGTAATTTATGGTTAATTAAATAAATTAAAATCATGGTGGTTGAATTTTAAAAATATGTATTTATACAGAGCAAAACTATTAAAAGAAGATAAACATGTGAATACAAACTATATAATTTCAATATTGGATAACAAAATTTGACTATAACAAATACAATCGAGAAGATTATTACGGTCAAATTTCGTGTTAAATTATTAATTAATTAAAATTTGCTTTAAAATTATGTTAATATATATATTTTATTTTCCACTTACCATTATGTCCCGTATTTGTGATTATCACCCAGAAATCAATGGTCTTTTCGGGGCCCAATTCCTCATAGTCCCACTTCTTTTTAACACGTACAGCACCATTTGTTTCTACCGTAACCCAGGGATTTTCATCACGTATCTTAAAGGTTTCCTTATCTGTTTCCTTTTCTAATTGAAATACCGATTTACCCTCGGTATCACCGTCAGCTTCGGTAAACTCGATACGTTTGGTGGGCCGCACAGCACGTGTAACACGTCTCTTTTCACGATGATGCGAATGTTCATTTACAGCATCGTGTTCAAGATGTTGCATTATAAATGAAACCGGTTCTGGGGCCAAAAATTCTATCAAAACCTTAGCAGGCTGAGAACTAACTAAACTGGGATAACGTAAATCATGAGCTTCTACATCTAATAACAGCTCGGTTGAGGGTGGTTGGCCTACTAACATAATTTCACCAGTTTGTGGTACTATAATAACAGTATTACTGGGTTGTTTCAAACGATAGGCGATTTTATCGCCATCAGCATCGGTGGCCTCTACCTTACCCACAATACTAAATCGTTTCCAGGTGGTAGAACTGTTCGTATCCAATTCGGGCGATTTTTGACCAGCTATGGCAAATTTATAATCATGAGCCTTAAATATGGGTCTATTATCGTTTTCATCTAAAACAGTGATTTGTATTTTAGAAACTGTCTTGTCTACATCTTCTAGATCAGAAGCCTGTACCGATAAATCATAATGAGCTGTTTGTTCACGATCCAAAGGTCGGTTTGTTACCAACCAAACACCACTTTCATCATCACCATCGATTATAAGACTAGTAGATCTTTCATCTGCCTGTTTGGCATGACGACTTTGCAAAGCAAATGCGCCATCTTCATTGCCGCCGATTATGGAATATTTGACCTTTTTGGGTTCTGTGGCTAATTCACCATTGCTAAAGGCCTGCATTAAAGGCACACCTCTAACTCTAGTGCCTGCTGGTTTATTTTCCTTAACCTCTCCTGAGGCATCTAACATGGAACCGGGAAATCTTAACATATCATTACGATGCATAACATACAATTGAATATTATGAGTTTGTGTAGAGTTGGGAGTTTCTTCGACCACTACTAAATTTACCGGACGATTGACTAGAGGTGAAATATCAGAGGTAGTCATCACTACACCATCTTCCAAGACAGTAAAATACTTGGCATATTCATTATCTAACATATGATATGAACCATGCTGCTGATAGGCCATTGCGTGACCCGATGACAAAGGAAAACCACTTTCAGAGGATGTATTAAGATTTGCTACAGGTTTAGTTTTGAAACGTTTTATACTAAAACCAGGATACGTATCATGGGGTAACACTAAAGACATGTCATTATTACTATTGCCACCACTGCCGGCCAACATGCGGGCCGCATTGGCCGCTGTTAGACCATTATGATGCTGCTGCTGTTGTGGTTGTGTGGCCTGTAGTGTTAGTTGTGATTTGGAGATCTCTTGAGTAAAAACTTGTTCAAATTGACTATTTATAATTAATAAAATAAATGCAGAGGTCAGAAGTAAACGACCCAAAGACGACGCTGACGTTGGTAAACACGACGACGACAATAACGACGTTGTACAAAATAGAGAGGGCGACGAGGTAAAAGCTTTTGTTAAGTCGCGTTTAACCGTTACCGCTAACCGTTGTGTTGGTAGCATTTCTGTATTGTTGTCGTTGCTAATGCTACTGTTGTTAATACTATTTTTAATTTCCGTAAAGCTTTTAAGCTTTGAGCGCTTTTTGTGCGCTCGATTTTGTGCCATAGTTGTGGCACGCGTTGCTTTTTAGAGTTTAAACTTTGTTGATATTTTGTTAAGTTGTTGTTTTTTCTTCAATTATTTACCTAAGATTACTTAGGTTATTTTTAGTAAAAATTTTTATGCGAAAGTTTTAGTTTAGGATACTTAAACTAACACATTATTATTTGTTGTGTTTTTTGGGGGGTGCTGAGCCGAAAAAGTCTAAAAAAAAGAAAAAAAAATATATTGAAATTAATATAAAATTATTATTAAAAAGGAAGTTTTATTTTGTTTTAAAATATAAAGTAAATCATGTATAATGATAATTCCTAACCGGATTATAACCTCTTATTCTGTCTGTCTGTCTGTCTGTCTATCTATCTGTCCGTCTGTCTGTCTGTCTCTCTGTAAATCATGTATAATGATAATTTCTAACCGGATTATAACCTTTTATTCTATCTATCTGTTATTCTAATCCCTTTGCCTGTCTGTCTGTCCATCTGTCTGTATATCTGTCTAACCGTCTGTCTGTCTGTCTGTCTGTCTGTCTGTCTGTCTGTCTGTCTGTCCGTCTGTCTATCTATCTGTCTGTCTGTCTGCCTGTCTATCTATCTGTTTGTCTGTCTGTTTGTCAAAACTAAACAAAAACTTATTTTAAGTTGTTTGCTTCTAGTTCCCCTAATTAGGCAATTAAAAAAAAAAAAACTTTTTTTCAACACTTAAAGGGTTAATGAATTACCACATTTAAGCCCCAACTAATAAAACTAAAATATTACCCAAAACCAACTATCTCATTGTCTTTGCAATAAATTTTCACTTAATTTACATAAGTTATTAACAAATATTATAACAAACTTAAAAGAAAACAAAGAAACTTTTATGTTCAGTTGTTTATAGACATTTAGTTATAACAAACATTATTATTATTATTTGTTCATTATAAATATGAAATAAAATCAATAAATATTTGATTGTTATTTTCCGAAGAATAAAACCAAAAAATTTCAAAACGGAAAAATAGTATGCAAACCCCCAGCAGGTAGTCTCTTCAAATTGCTGCTCTACTCTATTATTAGTTCAAAAAATATAAAAAGACATTAATGATCATTAGAGGCAACATCATCATTATTGTCATTATTATGTTTAATATTGTTAAGGGGGCCAAACAATTAATTGTTCATTAAAATATCATTAGTATTCATTGATTTTGTCTGTATGTTCAATAGTATTTTTTTTCTAGAAAATAAAACGAAACCTTTAAATACAGCTTTTTTCCAAAAATAACTAAATTATTGGTATAAATATTTTATGTTTTTTCCTTCTCTTCATTTCAAATATGCATATTAAATATTAATAAGTATTTGGAGTAGATTTTCTTAAAATAATGCAACACCTACTCAAGTTTTTTGTTTGGTATATTTTGATTATTTAATTGCTATTTTCGTGTGAGTTTGACGGCATTTTTTTGAAATTTTTATGTGAAATTTAAATAAATTTATTTATTTGATTTTTAATTTCATTTTTTTTAATAGAGCATAAATAATTATTGATTTCTTTATGGGTTTTCAAAAATTTTTGTTTAAAATTTGTGTTATTTTTTAATAAAAATTGGCAGTTTATTTGAAAATTGTCTTGAAAATATAATATTCAATATAATAAAATAAATATTAAACTGGCATAACGACCACCAACTGTGCGTAAAGTTATAAAATGGTATAGTTTATGATTTTTTGTTTTATAAACTTAATAATTAATAATTTTGTGATGATGAGAAAAGGGGGCAGTGAAAAATTTGTTGAAAATTTGTGTAAGATATTTAGCTACAAAAGGGTTTATTTGACTAATTGCAAGATGAAACAGTTTTGCTAGACTAATCAATAGACTAGTCCACAGACAAGTCCACAGACTAATCAATAGACTAGTCTATAAAAAAGCCAAAAGACTAGTTCATAAGCTGGTCAATAGACAAGTTCATAGACTAGTCAATAATCTGGTCAATAGACAAGCCCATAGACTAGTCAATAGACTAATCCATAGACTAGTCAATAGACTAATCCATAGACTAGTCAATAGACTAATCAATAAACTAATCCATAAACTAGTCCATAGATTTTTGTACAGACTAGTCCATTTAATAGTCCATGGACTTGCCCATAGACTAGTAAAGAGACTAGTCAATAGACTAGTAAAGAGACTAGAAAATAGACTAATCCATAGACTAGTCAATAGACTGGTTCATAGGATAGTCAATAGGATAGTAAATAGACAAGTCCATAGACGATGTAATAGACTAGCCAATAGACTACTCCATAGACTAGTCAGTAGACTAGTCCATGGACTTGTCCATAGACTACCTAATATACTACTCCATAGGCTAGTCACTAAAATAGTTCATAGACTAGTCAATAGTCTAGTCAATAGACTAATCCATAGTCTAGTCAATAGACTAGTCCGTAGATTTTTCCATAGACTAGTCCACAGAATAGCTCATAGACTTGGCTATAGTCTAGTCTATAGAGTTGCCCATAGACTACTAAAGAGACTTGATAACATACTAATCCATAAACTAGTCAATAGACTAATCTATAGACTATTCAATAGACTGTTCCATAGACGAGATAATAGTCTTATCAATAGACTAATCCATTAACTAGTCAATAGACTGTTCCATGGACTAGTTAATAGACTAGTCCATAGACTAGTCCGGAGTTTAGTATTCAATAGTCTAGTAAATAGACTAATTCATAGACTAATCAATAAACTAATCCATAGACTAGTCAATAGATTAGTTCATAGATTAGTCCAAAGTCTAGTCTATAGATTTGTTCACAGACTAGGCCATAGATTTGTCCATAGACTAGTCCATAGAATAACCCATAGGCTTGCCCAAAGATTAGTAAAGAGACTAGTCAATAGACTAATCCATAGACTTGTCAATAGACTGATACATAGGCTTGTTAATGGACAAGTCCATAGACGAGATAATAGTCTAGTCAATAGACTAATAGACTAGTCAATAGACTGGTCCATAGACTAGTAAATATACTACCACAGACTTATCCATAGACTAGTCCAGATATTAGTTAATAAGCTAGTCAATATACGAATCCTTAGTCTAGTCAATAGACTAATCCATAGACTAATCAATAAACTAATCTATAGACTAGTCATTAGACTAGTCCATAGATTAGTCTATAGATTTGTCCATAGACCAGCCCATAGATTTGTCCATAGACTAGTCCATAGAATAGCCCATAGACTTCCCCATAGACTAGTAAAGAGACTAGTCAATAGACTTGCCCATAGGCTTATTAATAGACAAGTCCATAGACGAGATAATAGTCTAGTCAATAGACTAATCCATATACTAGTCAATAGTCTAGTCAATAGACTAGTCCATAGACTTATCCATAGTCCAGAGACTAGATAATAGACAAGTCCATAGACTAGTCAATAGTCTAGCCAATAGACTAATCCATAGACTAATCTATTAATATATATCTGCCTTATATTATAAAAGCTGTTAAAAGGTTGTGGAACCATTTTAAACACACTAACGACTATCACGAAAAAACAAAACTTGTAAAATTTCTCACACAAAATTAATCATTAAATGATTTTACGATTAATTAATATTCTTTAAATAATTATTTGCTTAAACCTGAAGCATTAAATGTTTATTTTTTACATATTTTGTTTTAATTCCAATTTTTTCCAATTTATTAAAACAAATATTTATAAATGAGCTTTACTGGTCAACACTGTTCATCAGGCAAAAATAATCAAGTTAATATAAAACGTTTGTTTAAAACAATTCAACTTTCTTAACCTCAGGCTTAATTTATGCCAGAGACTCCCAAATGAAATGATTAATTTAATGACAATTTTAATGAAATGTTTTTTTACACATTTTTTTGTTTAAAGACTATCAATAAAACACCACTTTTTTGTTTTAAATGGAAAATATATAAATATGCAGATAAGAGGAAATTAATGGTGGAGCCAAGGCGACTTTGGAAGGTGCTACACAAAGTTTCAGGGGCGGCAAATTAAGGCAAGATTTTCATTCATTTAGACTTTTTGCTGGAAGTAATATTATGTCCAAAGTTCGAGATACAATTCAATTTAAACTGTTACAAATCCAACTCTGTATCAATAATAGCATATGTAGCGCATCTTCATACATATGTATGTCATCTTTTTATTAATTTCACATTTAAAACCACAACAAAATAAAGCATTTCAACTGTTTGAAAAATGATTACCACTGGCATAAGAGATGAGTTTTATCATCTCATCTGCATGTGTCCAATTAAGATTTATGCTTAACATGATAAATATTTTCAACTAATTTATTACTTTTAAAACACAAGTTTCTTTCTATAAAACAAAAACAAAACAATACATATCTACTCGAAAAATAAGCGTCTATGATTTGGAAACCAAGAAAATCTTGTTTATCCAGCTATTAGGCAATACCCAGATACTAAGACATTTATGGGCTTAAATACTTGTTAACGCATTTTTAATTAAGAGTCAGTAGTTTTTAGTTTCTTGAATTTTTTTATAAACATTTCAAATTTGTGAATTTATTTCAAATTAATTAGTCAGCTAACAAATTTGCTTTAATTATAATGAATTTTTTGTAAATACTTCAGCAGTGGTTGGCACACATATGTAGCAGGGGCTGAAAGCAATCAGCTGTTTTTAGTTTACTCTCTTTTACAATGAAATTTATAAAAATTTGAAACAGAAAAGTCAAACAACAGATTTTAAGCAATAGTCTTCTACTAGCCCAGTCTTGTTCTCTTTATGCCTACCTCTGTTTTAACCTCATAATTTAACTCTACTTTTATACATTTATTAATATTTAATGTTTTTCTTTGCAGATTATTGGCGCCTTTATTTAAAACACATGTAAATGATTCTATTTTTTCATCTTTTTATTATCTTCTTAAAAAGATCTACAATTTTTAATAAAAATATATTTTTTTCATAATAATAAACCGAAATTAAGTTATAAACCTTTAAGGTAGCCGTTTGGTGGTTATTGATGTAACAAAAGAAGTTTTATTTAATTTTTACGAATATTATTTAATAAAAAATTTTTTTTAATAAATTTATGACTTTTAGATGGTGGTGAAATGATAAAAATTTATTTGTTATTACAAAAAAAGGTTTTATTTTACAAATGAAATTTATAGTAATATAAATTGGTATAAAGGTTTTAATTAAGATTTATTACCTTGTGATAAAAATTTGTTTACGCTCGTGTAAAAAATATATATATTTTTTTCTTAAACTGGTCTTAAATTATTTCCTCTACTAATTGGCTATAACTTAATTATGTTCCAGCTTATTAAAATAGATAAAAATCAATTGTAAATGAAGGTAACTGTTGCGGCAAAGGTCAAGCAATAGTAATTTGCTTAAATTCTTTTGTGTTTTTAAAAAATATCAAAATTTAGGATTTAAAAATCTGATATTATAGTCCATATCATTAATACATACATATTTGCCATTTTAATTTAAATATAGAATTTGTAATAAGCGAATCTCTAAAGCAATTAGTAACAAAAATCGTTTCAGAGTACGTATACTTATCGATTTTTTATTTAGATACAACTTCAATGTCTGCAAAATTATCTCTCTTTACATGCTAACTTATATCAACTCATTATATCTCTTCCTCTCTCATTACTTGCGAACTTTTATTAACACATACTCTCTCTGACCCCCTCTTTCTCTATTTGATTGCTAAGTTTTATCAAGACCTTTAAAACTCTCATTTAAAGTACATTTCTTTTTGGTCGACTTCGCTCTAAAGCAGGCATCGACAAAGAGAGAGCTAAATATTTTATAACAGAGCCTAAATATGCTTTAAAACAGGCATCGGCTTTGCTCTCTGATTTGTTTTTTACATTTAAAAGCTTATGTACTTATGAGAGCGAAATATATCTCAGCAAAGCGTAATTGAGTTTTAAAACGGGCATCGGCATGTGTGGTAATAGGTTTTTTTACATTTGAGAACAAGAGATCAAAAGAGTACATTACCGATATATTTTTTTAAAGCAAGAAATTTTTCATGTTCTTAGTTACTAGAGTTCAAGTAAGGGTTATCAATGGAGCTGGTTTGTCTTGTCAAATTACTATAGGATCATGTTACAGTGTACAACAACAAGTGCAAATGATAACATAATTTTATCTGTCTGTTCGGGTAACGTTTCACCAAAGAAATATGGAGATACAAGAGCACCCTCTTTTGTTTGGTGAGAATTTTTGGAATTGTTCATATATCCCACATCAACCAATAAATTTACAGAGGTAAATGCACACAGAGAAAAAAACATGGTTACTACAACTATACCATGTTCATTGTAACATTACATTGTTATCAAAAATATATAATAGTTATCCTAATTAGATTTTAACTATATTATAGTTTCTGTAAACATTTTCATGTTCATGGTAATTATAAATTTGAATATGATACACTGAAATATAATTATTTTTCCAACAACTAATGAATGATAACAATACAAACATACTATTTTGTTTACAATTTTGATCATAATATGATCATGTATACTAATGTTATGATAAATAGGAAAATATTTCGGTGAAATAGTTAAAATATCCATAATATGTTTATACTACAATCATAAGTTTAAACATAATATTTGTGTAGCGTGTATAAAACGTTATTGGTTGATGTTTTAGCAACTTATTTTAGACTGATTTGGATGATATAGACACCAACTTTAGGTGGTTTTTCTATGGGCCATTCTGCTCATATTTGACCACGACAGCTTTTTTCTTAATTCAAATGTGCGGGAATCAGCGAAATTGGGATATTATACACCATACAAAGTGTTATCAGTAGGCGTTTCAAAAGATAACTGTTTTTGATAATATCTCACCCACACTATTGTTCATTTACATCTAAACATATATATAGCTTAATAAAAGTCCAAGGAGAAAGTCAAAAGTCGATTTTTAGCCAGGAAGGAGGAGAATGTTGAGTTTTTATTTTAAATCAAACCTCATAAACCTGGGGAGTTTCGGAAGTACGCATAGGGTTGTCTAAACAGTAAGGATTAAAACAGATATACCTGTTAAAGCTGTTTTTCGGGGGTCCACTTGTATGGGGGCTATCCGAAAACGTGGACCGATATCCGATAAAGATACCAAACAAACCTTATCTATAGATAATATTTGTGGAAAATTTCAACCCTCTAGCTCTTTCCGTTCGGACTCTATCGTGCTTTCAAAAGACAGACGGACGGACGGATATGGCTAGATCGTCTTAAAATTGAATAAGGACCCAGAATACATATACTTTTGTGGGTCTGTGATCAATATTTCGATGTGTGAAATGACCCCCCATCTTTTTTTATGGTGGGTATTAAAATATGTCCGCTAGAGAACTGATAAAACTTATTAACTAATATTCTATATAACGGTTTCATATGGATTACCTTAAAAATTTGACACCATACTCTTCCTCTTCATTAAAAAAAACACCAAAATTAAGTTGTTATAAACATTTGTGTAATTTCCTGTGATTTAAATTACAATACTTATGATTAAAATATACAATTGCCCTGATAACGAGTACTAAAATACAAATAATTGCCTAAAATCTAAAACACACGTGCCACGTCTATTAAACAATCCTACTCACAAAAAAAAAACTACCAAACTCTTAGCTCAAGGTTTAATTTATCGAGAGTAAAGGTATGAATTTGGAAATAGAAAATACTACTCAGGTAGTAAAATTTATCCACAGCATTGAAATCTTTTCCCTACAACCACCAATCAATTGCTAAAATTACACAATTTTAACATTTATCTTGATAGATTAAATAGCACACCTGGCCTTTTTTTCGGTTAAAAGAATTATAACAAAAATTAAGTACACAAAAAAAGGAAATGTGTAGTAGAAAATGTATTTGAAATAAAATTGTCATAATTAAGCAATGATATTTGTCAATGTTTGAATGCTAGTGATGATTTTCAGCCCTCTATGATGTTGTCAAAATAATGGCAACGTGTTTGATTTACAAAAAGAATTTTTTGAAATTTGGTTTTAGGAAAAAAATGTCTATGCAGTAAATGTTTGTTAGAATTTAAGGGTTTTATATTTTTATTGTTTGAAAGTGTTATTGAGATAAATGAAAATACTGTTTGGAAAAAAGGTAATGATTAATGATGCTATTTAGGGAAAGTGTGTTATTCTATGATTATTTTCAAAGCTGTCATTATTTATGGCATAGGAAAATACATTTTTTTCATACCTTGATTATGTCGAGAAGTTTTAATATAGAAAGATTATTGCTTTTTTGACAGATGAATATTTTTTGGCAAAAAATATCTATAAGTCCCCAGCGAAAAATTTTTAATATTTTTTATACGAAAATTTCAAAATTATTCTCAACAAAAACTACTTTATTAGTATATGAAAATGTTTCATTGAATTCATGATATATATTCCCTAGAATTATGGTTTATTTCATTATACTAATGAAGAGATTTCATAAAGTTGATGGAATGAAAACTCAAATTGATATATTCTTTATTAATGTAATGAATTGCTTTTGATAATATTTTTCATTAAACCAATGTAAAAATTCATGCCTAGAACGAAGATTTTTTTCTTATTGTAAATTAAAATATCACTAATATTTAATGTTTATATACATAAACTAAAACATGTGATCTCCAGTAGGTTAGAGTTCTAGTCTGGTAGAACGGAGGTGGTGCCCTCGATTCTCACCTGAGACACTAACTAACTTATTAACTAACTGACGAACTAACTAACTAACTAACTAACTAACTAACTAACTAACTAACTAACTAACTAACTAACTAACTAACTAACTAACTAACTAACTACTAACTAACTACTAACTAACTAACTAACTAACTAACTACTAACTAACTAACTAACTAACTAACTAACTAACTAACTAACTAACTAACTAACTAACTACTAACTACTAACTAACTAACTAACTAACTAACTAACTAACTAACTAACTAACTAACTAACTAACTAACTAACTAACTAACTAACTAACTACTAACTAACTAACTAACTAACTACTAACTAACTAACTAACTAACTAACTAACTAACTAACTAACTAACTAACTAACTAACTAACTAACTAACTAACTAACTAACTAACTAACTAACTAACTAACTAACTAACTAACTAACTAACTAACTAACTAACTAACTAACTAACTAACTAACTAACTAACTAACTAACTAACTACTAACTAACTAACTAACTAACTAACTAACTAACTAACTAACTAACTAACTAACTAACTAACTAACTAACTAACTAACTAACTAACTAACTAACTAACTAACTAACTAACTAACTAACTAACTAACTAACTAACTAACTAACTAACTAACTAACTAACTAACTAACTAACTAACTAACTAACTACTAACTAACTAACTAACTAACTAACTAACTAACTAACTAACTAACTAACTAACTAACTAACTAACTAACTAACTACTAACTAACTAACTAACTAACTAACTAACTAACTAACTAACTAACTAACTAACTAACTAACTAACTAACTAACTAACTAACTAACTAACTAACTAACTAACTAACTAACTACTACTAACTAACTAACTAACTAACTAACTAACTAACTAACTAACTAACTAACTACTAACTAACTACTAACTAACTACTAACTAACTAACTAACTAACTAACTAACTAACTAACTAACTAACTAACTAACTAACTAACTAACTAACTAACTAACTAACTAACTAACTAACTAACTAACTAACTAACTAACTAACTAACTAACTAACTAACTAACTAACTAACTAACTAACTACTAACTAACTAACTAACTAACTAACTAACTAACTAACTAACTAACTACTAACTAACTACTAACTAACTAACTAACTAACTAACTAACTACTAACTAACTAACTAACTAACTAACTAACTAACTAACTAACTAACTAACTAACTAACTAACTAACTAACTAACTAACTAACTAACTAACTAACTAACTAACTAACTAACTAACTAACTAACTAACTAACTGACTAACTAACTAACTAACTAACTAACTAACTAACTAACTAACTAACTAACTAACTAACTAACTAACTAACTAACTAACTAACTAACTAACTAACTAACTAACTAACTAACTAACTAACTAACTAACTAACTAACTAACTAACTAACTAACTAACTAACTAACTAACCAACTAACTAACTAACCAACTACCTAACTAACTAAACAATTTAATTTCTTTACTTTTAAATTTATTTGTCGCCTTTTATTTAATTTATGAAATAATAATTGATTTCATAATTAATGGAAATTCATTGAAATAATGAAACATTCCTCATTAATATAATGAATTGCTTCCTTAGTCGACTTTTAATGACATTTTTCTTTAATCCAGTGTAGAAATTCATGACTGAAATGAAAGTTTTCCTATTACTGTAAAATAAAATATTTAATTTCTTTGTTTTCAAATTAATTCCACTCCTTTTATTGAATTTATGAGATAACAGTAATGAAGTGATTTCATAATAATGATAATTCATATTATTCATGAAACATTTTTCATTAATAAAATGAATTGCTTACATGAAATCCTTCAACGAATTGTTTCATTAAAACAATGTAGAAATTCATTCCTGGAAAGAAGGCTTTTCTCTTAACGAAAATTTAAATATTACTAATATTTCTTATTTGTTTATTTTAAACTAAAACATTTCATTTCTTTGTTTTTAAATTAATTTGTTTCTTTTCTTCGTAAAAGGGTACTACTTAAGTCATCATTTTAATTTCTTCACGTTTTTTGTTGTTAATTAACAAATACTTTTTAATAAATTATCCTCAATTTGTAAACAATAAGTAACCAAAGAACAAAATAAATACTAAAATGTCTGGCTTTTGGAAACAAAACTTAATATGGCTCTTAAGAAAATTTATCTTAATTTGTTTTTCACAAAAAATATTTTTTCATTAAAAGCAAACAAATTAAAAGCCATTAGAACAACAATTCTCCCCGAAAAATAACAAAAGATATGAAAGAAACAAAAAAAAACAGTTTTAATCAAATTGTTAAAAGGACCTTATAACTAAAGATTCCCTTACTGCAGACTACATCGAACAAAAGTAATAATAATGATAATGATGTTGATAAACCCTTAAAAACGAAAATATTTTTAATCGAAAATAACAAAATATACCAAAAAAAAAACTAATACCTTAAAATAACAACAGCTCATAAATTTACGCACAGTGTTGGACTTATACGAAAATGGAAACAGATGTGGATTTACGCCTCTTCCTTTCATTCTCTATCTATCCCTCTTTGCTTAAAAACTAAGTATCTTTTGAAAAATTTTAAAATTTTTATATAACTTTTTATGTAGGGTTATTTAATTGTAGCACTAAATATTAAATTGATGTGATCTTTTGTTTAAGATTAACACCCTTGTTTCACTTCAAACGCACACGCTCTATTGTTTGGCACGATGCCGACGAACGACAGGACGCTGAAAACACACACACGCACTTTTACTGTTAAGCGTTTAGCTATAAGAAAATAATATATTGAAAATAAGGATACTGTGTGGCACATTGTTGTTAGAGGATGTTGATGACAAAAACAGAGAGGGTACAGATACCCAGCAGTGTTAAAAAGAGGCATATGTCAATGATTGATTGATCGATTCGAACTTCGATTATTAGAACATCTTTGTAACCTAAAAAAGAAGTTAGTGGTTCTATTAGTGTCTCTATGTAATCTAGGGAATAGACAATCATCTTATTAAATCTATAGGGAAGTCAATCGTTCACTTCCCAAGTAATCTAAAGTGAAACCACTTTAAAATGTTATTCTTCAGAAACTAGTTATTTAACATACCACAAGTAGTCTATCGAAACGATAGTTACCCCGAACTGTAGGGTTTCTCCTTACAAAAGGGCTCTATAACGAATAAAAGCCTCAACAGAAGGGTGAGTTTTTTCTCTTTTGTTATTTACTCTCCTAAAAGCGCATGTGCCACAAAAGTCAGTCACTATATTGTCGTTCGCTGTCAGACTGTGTGGCATAAAAGGCAATGAGCTGTTAAGCCACATAATAATTTTTTTTAGTTATTTTATATGACAAAAAAATAAACTGTAAGAAGAAAAATTGAAAACAATTTTTATTAAGCGTAAAGTTATAAAATACACACGAAACACAAAAAATTTATATGAGTAGAGGTTTTGAGGTATTGTTAGTAAAAAAAAAGTAATAAGAACTCTACTCCTAAGGGCATCTTTAAAGAAAATAATGGGTGGTCTTAGCACCACCATAGAGGAATTTTTTTTTTTTTTGTACATTTATTGTTTTCAATTTTTTATAAGGTATAAATATGTAAATTATGTTATTTTATAATTTTTTTGTATTTGTGGAAAATTAAAAATAATATACAGTAGAATTCTTCTGTTTGGTTTCTATTCTTTTAAGAATATTTAAGTTCTAAATAGACACATGACATTTAGGACATTTAAATGATAGAAGTTATGACGGATGGACGGACACAACTATAGACGGATAGATAGATCGACATACCTAAGCAGACGTAGAAGGTAATTCTGAGCTGATTTATATACTTTCAGATCGATGAATATACCAAATACGACATTTAAAAGGACATAAAATTGGATCTACATACATACATATTTAATTCGACAAAGTGTGTGATTCTCAGCTGATTTTTATACTTTGGAGTAAAACTGGAATCATCAGTTTTAGATTCGGTTTAGGTCTATGGTCTAACATACCAACTAAAGGTGGTAAATATTGTCAAGTTGCATTCAAAATGTGTGTTTTGAGCACCAAAACGAAAGACAGACAGATAAACAAAGAAATAGATAGACGGCAGATATATAGACAACTGGATGGAGAGCTAGGGCGACATATACACATGTCGATTTTGGGCCAATTTATATACATTCACGTTGATGATCAATTGAATATCAACAATATTGAATACGACTTAAAAACGGCTGGACGGATCTCAGCTTTGTGGTAAAAGTGGAATTATCAGTTTCAGATTCTGTTTAGATCCTTGGTCAAATATAATTAAACGAAAACTAATGATCAGATAGACAGACAAATATACAAAGAAATGGACCGACAGATAGATGGACAGATGGATGGACGGATGGACGACAGATGAACGGACGGACGGACAATCGTAAGTTGTCTTAGATGTTGAGTCTGAGTGGATTTTTATACTTTCAATGATCACAATATTTACAAGGACATAAAAATCGCTATAAGGATATACTTGATTAAGTCTTTGTGATTCTAAACTGATTTCTATATTTTGAAGTAAGAGCGGAATTATCAGTTTTTGATTTTACAAATTTCTTGTCTTGCCCCCAATTTTCTAAAAGTATGTGATAAAAGTTATTATTTTACAAAAGCTATTTACAAACTTTCGGGATGTTAAACTAAAATCGATGAAAATGAACTGGATTAAAACTGTTTAGAAGAGGGTGTATTTGTCTTCTAAAGACATTCTAGAACAAGGGAGACAAATTTAAACAAGATTCCTGAATGAGACATAACTTCTTTTCTTTAGTTTCGAAAAGGATTTGTGAAGTTTACAAGGGTTCACACATTGATAGACTGGATAAATGACATAATTACGATGAAGCAGTTGATAATTTCGAAATGATTTATATTAAGTTAAAGTGCAAAAGTTAACTTAACAGAACATGTACATAAACATTTGTAAGGACATAAAAATGAATGGACGGACAGACAATTTCATCCTTTGACGAATGGAATGGAACTCGCAATTTTGTTAAGTAAAAATCCCTACAATTCAGTCACTCCTCCTCAAGACATTTAGACATTCCTTGTTTTAACTTTCCCTACAACATTGTAATCACAAAAACCCCATCATCATCATTATCATCATCGCCAGTGAGCTCTTTAATCATTAAATTGACATTGAAATTGCAAATAAAATTAAACCACAAAATTGACTTTACCTAAACAAACAAAAAACTGCCATAAAAAATACAATTTAAACAAAATTTTTTTTTTTAATGTAAAACAAAGGTAACGAACGAATAGCACAAAAAAGTGAATTGAAACAACATTATTATAAAGATGAGATTTTTTTTTGCTTTGATATGGTGTTGAACCATCATTATTATTATTTTTTTGTTTTTATTGGTAAAATATAATTTAAGTTGTGAAACGCACGTAATTTATAATGATTGTTTAAGGTGAATACAACAGTATCAGTTTGTTTGCATAGAAAATTGAAAATTATAAGAAAATATTTATATTTAACATGGCCAATTTAAGAAGGCTAGGGTAAGGTTAAGAAGGTAAGTGAACTTTATTGGTAAAGTCTATAGTGATTGAAAAGTTGCTGGTCTTATAACTTTTGTAAGCATTTCACATCTTTCACAAACTACTTGAACATAATCAGATGAGATCTTTTTCTAGCGATTAATAAATTTTTATAGAGTAGATACCGGCAAAGAGTGATAAATGAGCTCTGTGTAATAGCAAGAGAGTAAGTATATAAAAGTGCTCTTTTCTAATCATTGTCCTAGAATGGGCATCTGCAACTCTATGGATTTGTATGTTTTCTTATCTTCAGCAGAACAAAAAGACGTGAGCTCTTTGCCTATCTCTGTTCTAGAGCTAAACTCTGTAAGTTTATGGCTCTAAATCAGCTTGTCTTCAAAAACACCTAATTTAGATAGCATAAGTTGGAGATTACAAATTTTAACTTATTTTATTTTTCTACCCACTTAACTTATTAAAAAGCCCCAAAAAAACTTAAAAAATAACCACTTGAATGAATACAGTGGTAATTAATAATTTTTGATTGTATGTTGACGTTGTAGTATGAAAATCTCTAAATTAATGTACATAATCGGCTTAAGAGTTGTTAACAAAAATATGTTTTTTAAGCTTCTTTTTGTTCCCTTTAAATTTGTCGTCTCTTTTTCTGTATTTTCTTTTAATGGTCAACAAAATACTTTTTAACTTCTTTTTGGTTTAGTTGGTTACACAAAAAAGAAACCAATAATTTTCTACATTGTTTAACAACAAAATATGTTTATAAGAAAATAATTAAGTTATAAGATTTGAAAGAAAAAAATTAGTTTTGCTTACAAGATTTCCATACATTAAGCATTGTTGTTGACAAATAAATGGAAAGAAATCTGCTGTAAAAATGGAAATCTTTACAAATAAATATTAAATATAAATAAATAAAATTAAGTTAAAGTATTCAAATACACCGACAAAAATTATGATCTATTCAACTAGAGTGCATTTTCTAGTTCGTCTCTTAGAAAAAAACTACATTGAAAAGTAATGAGTTAAAAAACTGGTAAAATAATACGTACTTCAATATACATACATATGATGTATATGGCATTACGTGATTACTTTAAAGTAAGTTATTTCCTAAGTACACCTAAAATGTGCTTGGTCATTTATGGCTCTTTAAAGACTCTAGCTCTCATTTTAGTCACTTATTTAAACTTCATTCCTTCCGAAGCTTTCTTTTCATACAGTTGAAAAGATCCGTAAATCATATAAACTCGATATTCTTAAACAAACTATAAATAAAAAACTACCAGTTAACCCCTTCAAAAAGTTTACAACTCTTTTATAATTTGTATCTTTCTTCACTAGAATTATCTAAATTTTTATATAAAAATGAAAAACAAATTGTTTTAAAAAAAAGTTAACAACCTTAACTCAAAAGAAAATTCAATAGTTAGTCAACAAAAAAAGAAAAACATAGCTTGTGTTTTATTAACTTTTTTGACTTGTTTGTACCTCGCTTTTTCCTCTCTCTCTTTTTTTTCACAAATAACAATGCAAACTATTTACTTTTTTCCACATTTATTTATAAAATAAATAAAAAATGTTTTTGAAAAAAAAAAACCTTAGACAAATAGACAAGCATTATTTGCTAGAACAATAATACCAACAAAAAAAAAAAAACGTATTCATTCATTCATTTATACCATTCTTTAGAGATGTGAAAATAACTACTGAAAAAAACGATGTACAAAAAAACAAGCCATATAAAAAATCAATACGGAAATAGCAAAAACCTCCTCCCTTAATTCGGATGCAAAAATGGAGGCAGTAAAGTTGTGAAGGAAAAAAAAACACACATACAAAATGAGAACATGAACAAATGTTGAACACAGAAACCAAACAATGAAACAATACAAGTGATGATGCGCAACGATGACGTTTTAAATACATAAGCGAGGCAACAACCCAGTAAGCAGAAAGGTTAATGATAAGGATGATAGCCTATTCCATAATTTAGTCAATATTCTAATCGATGGTCTAGTCTATAGTTTAGTCTAGTCTATAGTCCAGTCTATAGTCTAGTCTATAGTCCAGTCTATAGTCTAGTCTATAGTCTAGTCTATAGTCTAGTCTATAGTCCAGTCTATAGTCTAGTCAATAGTCTAGTCCACAGTTTAGTCTACAGTCTAGTCTATAGTCTAGTCTATAGTCTAGTCTATAGTCTAGTCTATAGTCTAGTCTATAGTCTAGTCTATAGTCTAGTCTATAGTCTAGTCTATAGTCTAGTCTATAGTCTAGTCTATAGTCTAGTCTATAGTCTAGTCTATAGTCAAGTCTATAGTCTAGTCTATAGTCTAGTCTATAGTCTAGTCTATAGTCTAGTCTATAGTCTAGTCTATAGTCTATAGTCTAGTCTATAGGTTATAGTTTAGTCTATAGTCTAGTCTATAGTCTAGTCTATAGTCTAGTCTATAGTCTAGTCTATAGTCTAGTCTATAGTCTAGTCTATAGTCTAGTCTATAGTCTAGTCTATAGTCTAGTCTATAGTCTAGTCTATAGTCTAGTCTATAGTCTAGTCTATAGTCTAGTCTATAGTCTAGTCTATAGTCTAGTCTATAGTCTAGTCTATAGTCTAGTCTATAGTCTAGTCTATAGTCTAGTCTATAGTCTAGTCTATAGTCTAGTCTATAGTCTAGTCTATAGTCTAGTCTATAGTCTAGTCTATAGTCTAGTCTATAGTCTAGTCTATAGTCTAGTCTATAGTCTAGTCTATAGTCTAGTCTATAGTCTAGTCTATAGTCTAGTCTATAGTCTAGTCTATAGTCTAGTCTATAGTCTAGTCTATAGTCTAGTCTATAGTCTAGTCTATAGTCTAGTCTATGTCTAGTCTATAGTCTAGTCTATAGTCTAGTCTATAGTCTAGTCTAAAGTCTAGTCTATAGTCTAGTCTATAGTCTAGTCTATAGTCTAGTCTAAAGTCTAGTCTATAGTCTAGTCTATAGTCTAGTCTATAGTCTAGTCTATAGTCTAGTCTATAGTCTAGTCTATAGTCTAGTCTATAGTCTAGTCTATAGTCTAGTCTATAGTCTAGTCTATAGTCTAGTCTATAGTCTAGTCTATAGTCTAGTCTATAGTCTAGTCTATAGTCTAGTCTATAGTCTAGTCTATAGTCTAGTCTATAGTCTAGTCTATAGTCTAGTCTATAGTCTAGTCTATAGTCTAGTCTATAGTCTAGTCTATAGTCTAGTCTATAGTCTAGTCTATAGTCTAGTCTATAGTCTAGTCTATAGTCTAGTCTATAGTCTAGTCTATAGTCTAGTCTATAGTCTAGTCTATAGTCTAGTCTATAGTCTAGTCTATAGTCTAGTCTATAGTCTAGTCTATAGTCTAGTCTATAGTCTAGTCTATAGTCTAGTCTATAGTCTAGTCTATAGTCTAGTCTATAGTCTAGTCTATAGTCTAGTCTATAGTCTAGTCTATAGTCTAGTCTATAGTCTAGTCTATAGTCTAGTCTATAGTCTAGTCTATAGTCTAGTCTATAGTCTAGTCTATAGTCTAGTCTATAGTCTAGTCTATAGTCTAGTCTATAGTCTAGTCTATAGTCTAGTCTTTAGTCTAGTCTATAGTCTAGTCTATAGTCTAGTCTATAGTCTAGTCTATAGTCTAGTCTATAGTCTAGTCTAGTCTATAGTCTAGTCTAGTCTAGTCTATAGTCTAGTCTAGTCTAGTCTAGTCTAGTCTATAGTCTAGTCTAGTCTAGTCTAGTCTAGTCTATAGTCTAGTCTATAGTCTAGTCTATAGTCTAGTCTATAGTCTAGTCTATAGTCTAGTCTATAGTCTAGTCTATAGTCTAGTCTATAGTCTAGTCTATAGTCTAGTCTATAGTCTAGTCTATAGTCTAGTCTATAGTCTAGTCTATAGTCTAGTCTATAGTCTAGTCTATAGTCTAGTCTAAAGTCTAGTCTATAGTCTAGTCTATAGTCTAGTCTATAGTCTAGTCTATAGTCTAGTCTATAGTCTAGTCTAAAGTCTAGTCTATAGTCTAGTCTATAGTCTAGTCTATAGTCTAGTCTATAGTCTAGTCTATAGTCTAGTCTATAGTCTAGTCTACAGTCTAGTCTATAGTCTAGTCTATAGTCTAGTCTATAGTCTAGTCTACAGTCTAGTCTATAGTCTAGTATAGTCTAGTCTATAGTTTAGTCTATAGTCTAGTCTATAGTCTAGTCTATAGTCTAGTCTATAGTCTAGTCTATAGTCTAGTCTAAAGTCTAGTCTATAGTCTAGTCTAGTCTATAGTCTAGTCTATAGTCTAGTCTATAGTCTAGTCTATAGTCTAGTCTATAGTCTAGTCTATAGTCTAGTCTATAGTCTAGTCTATAGTCTAGTCTAAGTCTAGTCTATAGTCTAGTCTATAGTCTAGTCTATAGTCTAGTCTATAGTCTAGTCTATAGTCTAGTCTATAGTCTAGTCTATAGTTTAGTCTATAGTCTAGTCTAAAGTCTAGTCCATAGTCTAGTCCATAGTCTAGTATATAGTCTAGTCCATAGTCTAGTCTATAATCTAGTCCATAGTCTAGTCCATAGTCTATAATCTAGTCCATAGTGTAGTCCATAGTTTATAATCTAGTCCATAGTGTAGTCCATAGTCTATAATCTAGTCCATACTCTAGTCCATAGTCTATAACCTAGTCCATACTCTAGTCCAGGTGTATAAGTTTTGGTAATACTTTGTTTTAAATATAAATTTAAGATCATAAAATGTCTTAGCTATTTTGTTTGCTGGGTTGCAAAACTAACCAGCAGACATTTGTGCCAAGCAGGCACTTTATAAAAGTAGCTGAATGAAAAATCAGCAAAAGGAAAAGAACGAAACACAAAATTGAAAAGAAAAACTAAATAGAAAATTGCAAAAAGATAAAAAACACAGTGTAACGTCATTGTCATGGGTTTGAGTTGATTGCACTGTAAGTAAGTTTGCCGGTATGAATTTGTTGTTGTTTTCTGACTTTTCTATACTTTAGTTCCTATATTGTTACTAATACCCAGATACAAAACTAAAGCCATGAATCATTTACAAAACCGTAAAAGCCGCACAGACAGACAGACGAGTGGACGGACGAACAAGAACAATACACACGCACACATTTTGTTGAATGAACGAATGAAACAACCCACTTTTTTTGTGAAAATGCATTGAACATAAAAGTACAAAGTGCGCTTCCTTGACAATAAATGTAACAAACAACGTCCGTCCATCCCAACACGTTCCTCCCTTCCTTTTAGAAACTTTAATATAAAATAATAGTAGAGATTTTTCGATTTTAGACAAGAAAAATTTGTATAGAAGATAATTTTTTTTTTTAAATATGTACAAACAATTTTTCTCTAACAATAACAAGTCATGTCTGTATGTTGCAGCAAGTGTCCAGTACAGCAGAGAACGGCTGGGCTTCATTGGAAGGGGTTGGTTGCTCTTTATTGTATTTGTAAAAAGTGTTTTGTATTGTTTTGTTTAACTTTTATGCAGTTGATCCATTTTGTGGTGCAGTCACTCTTTAAACAAAACATTAATTTACTGACACGTTTCATACTGATGTTTACATTTTTTTTTTTAAGGTTTTGTTGTGTACATTTGTTTAATTGCAATTTTTTTTTTTTTGGTTTTACAGATAGAGTTGCAGCAGTAAGTAACATGTGATTTAGATTCTTTACATTTTTGCCACGTTTTTAGGGATTTTTATTACTATTCTGTCCACATGTTGTGATCTTTTGTGTCCTGTCATTTTGTGTGATTGTAAGGATTTTTCAAAGGAAAAAAATTACAAAATTGATTTATGGTTTTATTTTCTGGAATGAAATTTTGTTCATTTTGTTTTTGCGGTCAAGAGGAAGGGGCAGGATAAATTTAAGTATATTTTTCCTTTTTTTTCAAATTTATTTTGAATTCAAGGTACTATTTTGCCAATTAGTTAGCTCTGGGGTTCTAGTTCAGTGTTGTTTGTATGAGAGTATATTTGCTCACGTTTTGCAATATCTAATATTTGTGTGCTTTTTTTCTTCTTTGTATTTAATAAATATATACGTTTTTGTTGGTAGCTATTTGTATTTAGGTTCAATGTCCTTTAACGTATATATATATATAATCATATTGCAACATATACAAACATTGACATAGTGTTAGTAGTTTTTAGGCCAACCCAGTTGTTTAACAAGGAGTCAATGCAGCAATAGGCACTTCTTTTTCATGCATTCTTCACAACACTGTGTGTCCTTAAATAACCAAATGCAGAGTCAGTGGTGCACCTGTTAACGAAGGGAAGTGTAATTGTAATATGTATAAAAATCGGTTGGCATTTGCTTACAAACAAGCCTTTATTGAATTAAAATCGGTACAAACACCCCGAATTGCCGGCATAAAGTTCCTTATATGACTGTATGTGTTCTTCTATATAGCCATTGCCATATGTATGTATGTATATATGTGTATTATTTTTGTTTGGCTTATTGCCAACTTATTTTTTCTTCCTTTTTTTTGAAAATGTAGCTGTTTGTTCATTCTTTTAAATAAATAAACTGCAATTGTTAGTTTGCCTGTTGTTGCTGCAATTGCTGTCGCTTTTGCTGCTAGTTTTCATGTTTTATTTTTCTAGCCGTCTATAAAGAAATTCTATAATTGGCAGAGGGTGTTTGTTGTTAAGGGAATGTATATAGTAGCAGATTCAATGTGGAAAGAAACTAGGGATTTGTAAGAAATTGTATAGATATTTTTATTAAACATTTTGTATAATAGTAAATAAGTTTTTTGATTAAATACAATGTTAGTATTTAGTTAAAATATAAGAAAAGAAATAAGTTGTGTAAGTTGTTGTCTGAGTATGTTCTAGAAATAACAATATTATGTACATTTAAATTGGTAATCTTATCAAGATTTTCTTTTACTATAGCTCAAAATATAGTTCTGTTAAGATTGTAAAGTACACCATAGTCCAGATAATAATAAACTAAACTATTGTTTATTCTATATTCTGAATTATAGTCTAGTCTATAGAATACTCTATAGACTATAATACCAACTATAGTTAAGTTTAATATGGACTATACTCTAACGTATAGATTGGACTGTATTCTAGTTTATAATCTGGAGTACAGCCTTGCAGTACAGATGTCAAGGATAATAGTGTAGTTAAAAAACTGTAGTAAAGATTAGGATTTACTGTAATTTATAGACTGCATAATTCACTGGGATAGAGTATAGGCCTATAGTAAAATGTATACTCTGGATTATAGTTTAGTTTTTTTGTGCACTAATCTGGACCCTATTCTTTTTTTGTATGGATCAATATTGTATTTTATAACATGTACTATAGTTGATGATATGTATATTCCGTAATATAGTCAGGAGTTTAGTCTACGGTCTGGAATATAGTATAGCCTATAGCCTAAAGTGTATAGCACAGCCTATAGTCCGGACTATAAACTATAGTCAATTCTATAGTTTAGACTATAGTCTAGTCTATAAATTAGACTAGCATAGTATATAGCCTGGACTATAGTCTAGTCTATAATCCGGACTACAGTATGTATAGTGTATAGCCTGAATAAAAGTCTATTCTATAGTATTACCTCTAGTCCGTAGTCTAGTCTAAAGTCTGGACTATAGTCTACAGTCTGAACTATACACTATTCTATAGTCTGAACTATAGCCTATTCTATTGTATAGCCTAAAAACTAGTTTAGTCTATAGTTGAAAGTACAAGGTATAGTCTATAGTCTGGACTCTTGTCTAGTCTATAGTCTTGTCTATAGTCTGGACTATAGTCTGGACTATAGTCTTGTCTATAGTCTGGACTATAGTCTTGTCTATAGTCTGGACTATAGTCTACCCTATAGTCTGAACTATAGACTATTCTATAGCCTTAACTATAGTCTATTCTATTGTTTAACCTATAAACTAGTCTAGTCTATAGTTTAAAGTACATAGACCAGTCTATAGACTGAACTATAGTGCAGACTATAGTGTGGACTCTTGTCTAGTCTATAGTCTTTACTATAGTCTTGTTTACAGTCTGGACTATAGTCTACTCTGTGGTGTGCACTACAGTCTAGTCTATGGTCTGGACTACAGTCTAGTCTAGTCTAGTCTGGACTTTAGTCTAGTCTATAGTCTGGACTATAGTCTAGTCTTTAGTGTGGACTATAGTCTATAGTCTAGACTATCGTCTATACTCTGGACTATCGTCTATAGTCTATAGTATGGACTGTACTCTATTCTGTAGTCTGGACTATAGTCTACTCCGTAGGCTGGACTTAAGTCTAATCTATCGTCTGGACTATAGTCAAGTCTATAGTCTGGACTATAGTCTAGTCCTATAGTCTGGACTATAGTCTAGTCTAAAGTCTGGACTATAATCTAGTCTATAGTCTGGACTATAGTCTAGTCTATAGTCTGGACTATAGTCTAGTCTATAGTCTGGACTATAGTCTAGTCTATAGTCTAGTCTATAGTCTAGTCTATAGTCTAGTACTATAGTCTAGTCTATAGTCTAGTCTATAGTCTAGTCTATAGTCTAGTCTATAGTCTAGTCTATAGTCTAGTCTATAGTCTAGTCTATAGTCTAGTCTATAGTCTAGTCTATAGTCTAGTCTATGTCTAGTCTATAGTCTAGTCTATAGTCTAGTCTATAGTCTAGTCTATAGTCTAGTCTATAGTCTAGTCTATAGTCTAGTCTATAGTCTAGTCTATAGTCTAGTCTATAGTCTAGTCTATAGTCTAGTCTAGTCTAGTCTAGTCTATAGTCTAGTCTAGTCCTATAGTCTAGTCTATAGTCTAGTCTATAGTCTAGTCTATAGTCTAGTCTATAGTCTAGTCTATAGTCTAGTCTATAGTCTAGTCTATAGTCTAGCTTAGTCTAGTCTATAGTCTAGTCTATAGTCTAGTCTTAGTCTAGTCTAGTCTAGTCTAGTCAGTCTATAGTCTAGTCTAGTCTAGTCTATAGTCTAGTCTATAGTCTAGTCTATAGTCTAGTCTATAGTCTAGTCTATCTAGTCTATAGTCTAGTCTATAGTCTAGTCTATGGTTTTGGACTAAAGTCTAGTCTATAGACTGGACTATAGTCTAATCTATTGTCTGGACTAGAGTCTAATCATTCTCTGGACTATAGTCTAGTCTATAGTCTGGACTATAGTCTATAGTCGGCTCTAGTCTATAGTCTGGACTATAGTATATAGTCTGGACTATAGTCTATAGTCGGACTATAGTCTATAGTCTGGACTATAGTCTATAGTCTGGACTATAGTCTATAGTCTGGACTATAGTCTAATCTATAGTCTGAACTATAGTCTAGTCTATAGTCTGGACTATAGTCTAGTCTAGTCTGGACCATAGTCTAGTCTATAGCCTGGACTACAGTATAGTCTATAGTTTGGACTACAGTATAGGCTATAGTTTAAACCATAGACCTGGCTATTTAAATTTATAGTCCAGTCTATATTCTAGTGTATAGTTTAGTCTACAGTATGGACTATAGTTTAATCTTTGGTCTTTTCTGTAGTGAAATTTTAGTCTTGTCTATATCTAGACTATAGTCGGAACTATGGTCTGGTCTATAATCGAGCCAATAGTCTCTTCTAGTCTTTTGTCTTAAGTATAGTCTCTACTAAAGTTTGGACTATACTCTAATCTATACTGTGGTCCATAGTCTGGTTAATTAACTTTTATACTTTATTGCTTTGAAACTCCTTCTAAACTAATTCCTGTTAATATACTAAAAGCTGTAGAATTTCTTTTAAATCATTTAAGTAAAATATCTTATTTTTCCTTTTATGCAAATAAAAAATAAATAAACTCATTCAATTTAAATATATAATATGTAGTTGCATTTTACTTATAAAAAAAGTATTTTCCTTTTTTTAAATTCCTAACACGTGTTTGCAAATTTAACAAAACTAAATAAGAAGTTAAAAGGAAAAAAATTGCTAGCAAATGATAAATGCATGTATTTCAAAAACTTTAGTTTTGCGCAATGGGGAAACAATTTTTGTAAGAAAAATATTATCAGTTTTTTTTTGCTTGCAATTTCTTATTATCATAAGTAAGTTTTCTACAATGATTTTTCTTCTTGCCACCAGTTTCTTTTTTTTAAATTTTTGTCATTATTATGCATCATATTGTCATCTTTTAGAAAAATTTCAAATGACATTTTTGCAATTTTTTCAAGTTACTAATGCTGCTGTTGCATTTTGAAGATGATAAAAGATGTTTTTTTTTTATTTTGTAGCATTTTAGTTTTGCTGCACAATAAGTTTTTAATATTTTAAGTTTTATAGTTCAATGATAGTGGGAGCGTTTAAATTGCTGCTTGTTGGAAAAAATTTAAAAAAATGTTTTTTTTTTTCTTACTTTTATTATTGTTGTTTTAACAATAATAAATCGTGCTATATTTATAAAGTATGCAGCAAAAAAATGAAAATAATTTTTACAGTTTTTTTTTTTTTTTTTTTTTTTGTAGCAAGATTAAAGTGTTTTCTTTTTTGGTGCGTTTTCAAGCTAAACGTTAAATGTCACTTAAGTGCACAAATTCAAGGTTTTCTGTTTTAATTTGCACAAAAACAAAATGAAAAAATACTTTAAAAATAATATTATAAAAAAGAAATTGCTTTCACTAAAGTGCCAAAGACGTTTTTCCGAGAATATGTATTATTAAGTTGAGTAGCATTTTTTTGTAAAAAAAAGGCAAAGTTTTTTATACTCTTTTAAAAGTCTAAGATTTTTGCTATTTTTGAGTGGGAAATGTTTTTATAAGTAATTGAATCTGGTATTTCAAGTGAGAATTTGAAAATTAACAAATATTGTGTTACTTAGCAAATTCATAACAAATTGTTACAAAGAAATTTATAAATTTTCATTATCGATACTTTTTTCGAGAATATTCCAGGAATTTATGTTCTATTTAATACTGTACAAAATCAATAAGCATACTTTTAGGCATAAATTAAAATTGTTATTTAAAGCATAAGAAAAATGTTTTATTTTGAAATTTAATATAATAAATACATATATACTCTCCCTTTCACCCCAAACTCAGACATGCCTGGCTGTAGTTTTTTATCTAAAAATTCTTTATATCAAATATCTTTACATAAGTACATAACTCCTTATTAAGCCAATAATACTATATACTCAAATAGCACTTTTTAAATAGTTTTTTTTTACTTTGTTTAAAGAAACCTATTTAAAACACATATTCCTCATACTCATTTCAAAGTGCATATCTTTACAGTATGAGTTTATTAGACTTTAAATGGGCCAATTACACTAACACACTAGAGAAGAGTAGAAGATTTTTTTCTGCATTCATTTGAAATGCGTTTAATGTTATGGCGGCTAATGAATTTTAATTGAATGTAATTAGCAGAAAACTGCAGAAATGTGCGGATGATTTAGCTAAAACTAAAAAAGAGCAAAAAAAATCATAAAAACCCCACTATAAAAGAGATTTTCATCTAAATACACATACGAGTATTAAATTATAATTGAACTAATAGTACTAAATAAATTAAGCGTAATAATGTTTATGGCAAAAAAAGAAAAAAAAAACAACTAAAGAGAAAATAATTTCTTTATTTGTTAATTAATTGGTTTGTTAAAATTTCATTTTATTTATAATATAACTTTTACTCTTTTTTATACAATGTAAATTTAAATTTTAATGGTTTACTAACATATTTAGCTCTCCTGCTACTGCCACTGTTTAAAGCCCTTTTTTTAATGCAATAAAATAATAACAATAACAATTTTATCAAGCATAACATGCAAAATTTGTTGCACCCAATATAATATATATATATATATATATATATATATATATATATATAGATATATATATATATATATATATATATATATATATATATATATATTAACAAAGAAAATAAAACTACAACAAACAAGTGTATGCAAGTGCATTGTGTATTTTAATGAAACTTTTTGAACTTTTGTTACTTTTTAACATTTTGTGGTTAAAATACAGCAACAACATCAAAATAAAACCGTAAACAGGGAATATACCAAAAATATAAAGGGGTTAAATTGCTATAGAGCGGAAAATGTGTTGGAATGTATACAATGAATAATAGCACAGAACTTTATATAAAAGGAAATACACTTTCATAGGGAAGCTTATTTAGAATGAAAGCCACAGGCGACAAAGCGATAAAGCCAAAGTCCATGAACATTTTAGATATATTTTGATTCCAATAATGTTAAACATATTTATGTTTTGTGGATTATTAGGCAATTCTGTTCTAGTTCTGTTCTAGTTCTGTTCTAGTTCTGTTCTAGTTCTGTTCTAGTTCTGTTCTAGTTCTGTTCTAGTTCTGTTCTAGTTCTGTTCTAGTTCTGTTCTAGTTCTGTTCTAGTTCTGTTCTAGTTCTGTTCTAGTTCTAGTTCTGTTCTAGTTATGTTCTAGTTCTGTTCTAGTCTGTTCTAGTTCTGTTCTAGTTCTGTTCTAGTTCTGTTCTAGTTCTGTTCTAGTTCTGTTCTAGTTCTGTTCTAGTGTTCTGTTCTAGTTCTGTTCTAGTTCTGTTCTAGTTCTGTTCTAGTTCTGTTCTAGTTCTGTTCTAGTTCTGTTCTAGTTCTGTTCTAGTTCTGTTTCTAGTTCTAGTTCTGTCTAGTTCTATGTTCTAGTTCTAGTTCTAGTTCTGTTCTAGTCTGTTCTAGTTCTGTTCTAGTTCTGTTCTAGTTCTGTTCTAGTTCTGTTCTAGTTCTGTTCTAGTTCTGTTCTAGTTCTGTCTGTTCTAGTTCTGTTCTAGTTCTGTTCTAGTTCTGTTCTAGTTCTGTTCTAGTTCTGTTCTAGTTCTGTTCTTCTAGTTCTGTTCTAGTTCTGTTCTAGTTCTGTTCTAGTTCTGTTCTAGTTCTGTTCTAGTTCTGTTCTAGTTCTGTTCTAGTTCTGTTCTAGTTCTGTTTCTAGTTCTGTTCTAGTTTCTGTTCTAGTTCTGTTCTAGTTCTGTTCTAGTTCTGTTTTCTGTTCTGTTCTAGTTCTTCTGTCTAGTTCTTGTTCTAGTTCTGTTCTAGTTCTGTTCTAGTTCTGTTCTATGTTTGTTTTTTTCTTTCTGTTTGTAGTTCTGTTGTAGTTCTGTTTGTAGTTTGTCTGTTCTATTCTGTTCTAGTTCTGTTCTAGTTCTGTTCTAGTTTCTGTTCTAGTTCTGTTCTAGTTCTGTTCTAGTTCTGTTCTAGTTCTGTTCTAGTTCTGTTCTAGTTCTGTTCTAGTTCTGTTCTAGTTCTGTTCTAGTTCTGTTCTAGTTCTATTCTAGTTCTGTTCTAGTTCAGTCGTTCTAGTTCTGTTCTAGTTCTGTTCTAGTTCTGTTCTAGTTCTGTTCTAGTTCTGTTCTAGTTCTGTTCTAGATTCTGTTTCTAGTTCTGTTCTAGTTCTGTTTCTAGTTCTGTTCTAGTTCTGTTCTAGTTCTGTTCTAGTTCTGTTCTAGTTCTGTTTCCTAGTTCTGTTTCTAGTTCTGTTCTAGTTGTTCTAGTTCTGTCTAGTTCTGTTCTAGTTCTGTTCTAGTTCTGTTCTAGTTCTGTTCTAGTTCTGTTCTAGTTCTGTTCTAGTTTTTCTAGTTCTGTTCTAGTTCTGTTCTATTCTGTTTAGTCTGTTCTAGTTCTGTTTAGTCTGTTTTAGTTCTGTTCTAGTTCTGTTTTAGTTCTGTTCTAGTTCTGTTCTAGTCTGTCTAGTTCTGTTCTAGTTCTGTTCTAGTTATGTTCTAGTTATGTTCTAGTTCTATTCTAGCTCTGTTCTAGTTCATTTGTAGTTCTGGTCTAGTTCTGTTGTAGTTTCTCTCTAGTGTGGTCGTAGTTTTGTTCTAGATTATTCTTGTACAGCAAATGTCCTTCTGTCAGACATTTAAAGGAATACAAATGAAATGGTAAAATGAACGAAAGCATCAATAGATCATATTGACTGTTAGTCCAACTAACGTTCATCGCTTCATTTATAATTCCCTAAAATAAAATTAAAATAAACTATAAAATTCATGTCCCATTATTTGTTGCAAAAAAGAACAAAAGAGCAATCGATTTTGTTATAAATTTTTCGTTGCCTTTTTTATTGCTACAATTTTGCACTTTGCGGTCGCTGTGAATGAACATGTTCAGCGCGTTTTTCTTTTATTTTAGATATGAATATATAGTAAAAATATTTATTCTCTGTTTCAGCATATCAACCGGCAACACTAAAAAATGAATTTTTTCTGCCTACTGTTTTGGCAGTGTTTATTGTACTCGTTCCTATAACGAGTACATTTATTTGAATACACACTGCCAAAGTTAATCTCTTTCAATAATTTGTATGTATAAATTACTGTAGAAATGTGTATGTATTCTAATAGTGTTGCTGTTATTTTAATGGTTTTCACATGGAAATGTAAAGAAAGCCTTCAACGCCCTCCATGTATTGTATACTTTTATTTTTTTGAGTTTTTTATATATAGTAGATTTTTTGTATGTTTCCCCCTGATTGTTAAAGTTCAATGCAGGTTGCATTTTTTCTTTGTTTTGGGTGTTTTTTGTAAATATTTATTACACTTTATAAATAAATATTTACCATATCAAAAGTGTAAAATATTTTAAAGCTTTTGTAAACATTTAAAATAAATTGAATACTTTTTTTTAAAGAAATTTTAATTAAAAAATTTGGAATTTGAAAAAAAAAACAGTTTGGGATTCCAGATTGTTGATTTAAACAGATAAATTATATGGAAAATTTAAAAGCAAACAATGCTTTAAAGAAAATTTATTGCATTTTAAAATAAAGATGCTTTTAATGAAAAAGTAATGGAACAAGTTACCTTGTAATTTCGGAATTACTAATGTGTGGAGCCACGATATACCCATATTTATATGTATCTTCTCATATTATGAGCTTCTAAAACACTACTGTAGTATGGAATATTTTAAAGAGTTTTTCAATATTTTGCATAAAAAACGAAATCCCCTACAGCCAATAATTCTCTGATTAATATATCTTTTCGCCAAGATTTATAGCTCTTCAAAAATATACAAAAAACATGTTGCACTTCACGTTTTTTAATTAAAAATACAACGAAATTGATACTAAAACAATGGAAAAAATACTTTATTATATAAAATATACACCGAATAAATTTATCTCATGTTGCCTGCTACAAACTGCTACTGATCTTGTAGCACGCGTAGGTTTCCAGACGGTTTACATTAAAAAAAAAAAAAAAACAAAACAAACATCTTCTTTAGATACTACAAAAAGCGCCAGGCGCGAAATCAAAAAACAAGCATTTAATAATATTTCTTGAACTTGTATCGAGGGTTATACAAAAGTTGTATGAAATGAAGTAGAAGGGCATTATTTGTATTTTGTTTATAAGTTGTTAATATATCTGAATGTATATTTTTAGATGTCATGTTAACACATAATTTGTTGCTACTTGTATAGGAATTACCTCCGAAGGTATGTACATACACACATATGTATGTTTGTATTTATGTGCATATTTGAGTAAGGTAGTGTTTAAAAAGGTGTTTATGTTAAAACAGAAAATATCATATTACCTGGTCAGTAAGTTGTTTCTTTATTTTGGGTTCACTAAACGGCAAGGAAAAAACAAAAAAAAGATTATAGAGGAGGGGTACTACTACTTGCTTTAAGCTTCTGTATCCTTTTGCCGCATAATGCAGACAACCTAGTAAACAATTTAAAAATGTAATAAAATAACGAAAAAATCACAAAAATTCCCATTTTAGCTATAAGTTATCAAAGAGCTTGTGCTTTAGTTCAGTTCTAGTTCAGTTCTATTTCAGTTCTAGTTCAGTTCTAGTTCAGTTCTAGTTCAGTTCTAGTTCAGTTCTAGTTCAGTTCTAGTTCAGTTCTAGTTCAGTTCTAGTTCAGTTCTAGTTCAGTTCTAGTTCAGTTCTAGTTCAGTTCTAGTTCAGTTCTAGTTCAGTTCTAGTTCAGTTCTAGTTCAGTTCTAGTTCAGTTCGAGTTCAGTTCTAGTTCAGTTCTAGTTCTAGTTCAGTTATAGTTCATTTCTAGTTCAGTTCTAAATCAGTCTAGTTCAGTTCTAGTTCATTTCTAGTTCAGTTCTAGTTCAGTTCTAGTTCAGTTCTAGTTCAGTTCTAATTCAGTTCTAGTTCAGTTCTAGTTCAGTTCTAGTTCAGTTTCTAGTTCAGTCTAGTTCAGTTCTAGTTCAGTTCTAGTTCAGTTCTAGTAGTCTAGTTCAGTTCTAGTTCAGTTCTAGTTCAGTTCTAGTTCAGTTCTAGTTCAGTTCTAGTTCAGTTCTAGTTCAGTTCTAGTTCAGTTCTAGTTCAGTTCTAGTTCAGTTCTAGTTCAGTTCTAGTTCAGTTCTAGTTCAGTTCTAGTTCAGTTCTAGTTCAGTTCTAGTTCAGTTCTAGTTCAGTTCTAGTTCAGTTCTAGTTCAGTTCTAGTTCAGTTCTAGTTCAGTTCTAGTTCTAGTTCAGTTCTAGTTCAGTTCTAGTTCAGTTCTAGTTCAGTTCTAGTTCAGTTCTAGTTCAGTTCTAGTTCAGTTCTAGTTCAGTTCTAGTTCAGTTCTAGTTCAGTTCTAGTTCAGTTCTAGTTCAGTTCTAGTTCAGTTCTAGTTCAGTTCTAGTTCAGTTCTAGTTCAGTTCTAGTTCAGTTCTAGTTCAGTTCTAGTTCAGTTCTAGTTCAGTTCTAGTTCAGTTCTAGTTCAGTTCTAGTTCAGTTCTAGTTCAGTTCTAGTTCAGTTCTAGTTCAGTTCTAGTTCAGTTCTAGTTCAGTTCTAGTTCAGTTCTAGTTCAGTTCTAGTTCAGTTCTCGTTCAGTTCTAGTTCAGTTCTGAGTTCAGTTCTAGTTCAGTTCTAGTTCAGTTCTAGTTCAGTTCTAGTTCAGTTCTAGTTCAGTTCTAGTTCAGTTCTAGTTCAGTTCTAGTTCAGTTCTAGTTCAGTTCTAGTTTCAGTTCTAGTTCAGTTCTAGTTCAGTTCTAGTCGTTCTGGTTAGTTCTAGTCAGTTCAGTCAGTTCAGTTCCGTTCTAGTTCAGTTCTAGTTCAGTCTAGTTCAGTTCTAGTTCAGTTCTAGTTCAGTTCTAGTTCAGTTCTAGTTCAGTTCTAGTTCAGTTCTAGTTCAGTTCTAGTTCAGTTCTAGTTCAGTTCTAGTCAGTTCTAGTTCAGTCTCTAGTTCATTCAGTTCTAGTTCAGTTCTAGTTCAGTTCTAGTTCAGTTCTAGTTCAGTTCTAGTAGTCAGTTCTAGTTCAGTTCTAGTTCAGTTCTAGTTCAGTTCTAGTTCAGTTCTAGTTCAGTTCTAGTTCCGTTCTAGTTCAGTTCTAGTTCAGTTCTAGTTCAGTTCTAGTTCAGTCTAGTCAGTTCTAGTTCAGTCTAGTTCAGTTCTAGTGTCCAGTTCTAGTTCAGTTCTAGTCAGTTTAGTTCAGTTCTAGTTCAGTTCTAGTTCAGTTCTAGTTCAGTTCTAGTTCAGTTCTAGTTCAGTTTCTAGTTCAGTTCTAGTTCAGTTCTAGTTCAGTTCTAGTCAGTTCTAATTCAGTTCTAGTTCAGTTCTAAATTAGTTTCAAGCCTGTTTTAGATTTGTACATGTGTAATTTGACTGAAAATCGAATATAATTTATGAATCAAGTATTTTATAGCCTGTTATTGGGATATCATATGTTTTTTCAAGTGACTGTATAATTTAAAGGCGATGTTTTTTTTCTTTGTACAATGCAAATATTTATGCATTTAAAACTTCATAAAGTCATGTTTTAAATCTGTTTTATTCTGTTTTTTTTTTTGTGAAACAACATAACTCCACAAAACGGGTAACACCTCTTTTAATGACTTAATTTATTGTTGTCTACATAAGATAATGATACATTGTTTTTTATATAGCTAAGTAACAACATATTTTGAAAACCTTATTTAAGATAAAGTTTTTTTTTCTTTTAGCCTTATAAGTGTAAAAAAATATTTTCTTTCTTTAGGTTTTAGCAGCAAAGATATTTTAATTAAATTCTTTAACCTTGTGAGTTTAAGTATTTGGTTGTACATTTAGTTGTTTTGTCTTTTCTTTTGCCATTTTTGCAAATATTTTGCTTTTTTTTTTTTCAACTACGGTCTTAGAATGAAAATGATATGAAAAGAAAAAAATTAAAACCTTCTTGGTTTTAATTAATTTTAAAATTCTATGGAAATATGCGTATGTTTGAGTATGTTTGGGTTAATTGAAATGTAACACAAGTATGGGTAATTTTGTATATATTTTTTTTGCTTAATAAAGAAGGTTTTTTGTTTCAATTTAAAAAAAATATTTAAAATTTATTATATTTTGTAACCCTGTTAAAATATTAATTAAAACCAGCATTATTTTATTGTTGAAAATCATTAGAATTCTTGAAAGTTTTATAATATTCTTTTCAATTACTTTGGGAAAGTTAGGGCAGCAGCAGAATATTTTTCTTTCTTCAGCTTTAAATATCAACCCTTATTTGGGACGAACGTCTTTTTGAATTGGCTGCAAATCATCTAGCTAATGTTTTAATATTAATTTTTTTATATATATTTTTTATATTATGCTAATTAAACTGTTGGATGCTGTTTAGAAATATTCAAATGCATATAAGGGTAAAATGTGAACATTTAAATTTTTTTTAAAGAAATTTTTGAAAACTAAATTTTAAATATTTAATCTAGTTTAAGTTTTTTTCTAAAATATTACAATACTTTTGTTCTTATGAGTTGCTCATTCTTCAACCTCCTGCTATATGTAAATATTATAAGAACTTATATCAAAAGCTTTAAAATCTACTTCCTTTAAATATTAACAACTTCCGTTTCCTTTTCAATTTTCTTCTAATAATCATAAAAATGTCGAACATAATCAATCAACTGTGAATTGAAAAGCAAAAAAAAACAAGAAGATTATCCTTGTTTTCATAAACAAATATAAAGGACAAGAAAGTCTTGTTTACAAAGAAAAATGTGTGAAAATAACAACATAAAACCCAGAACAGGCTTTAGGAGTTAAACATGAAAAAAAATCTTATAAGAAATGGCACCAGAAAAACACAAACAAATTAAAATTCAAACATAAACATAAAATACTATACACTTTTTCACAAAAAAGTAAAACAACACAAGAAAACAACAAACAAACTGCAAATACAAAAGAAGAATAGAAAAATCTACAAAAAAAAACACATGTAAGAATCTGTTTAATATAGAAAACACAAAAGAAAAGCAAGAAAAGTGTAGGCACCCCCAAACTACTACTACACACTATAACAAAAGACATAACAAATGACAGACAAACAAACAAACAAACGGACGGACGGACGAAAGGACAGACACACTATACTTGAACCCATTTTTTCCTCTTAAAACAACTACACTCACACACACAAAAAAAAAACGCAAACAAAAACTCTTCTTTCTCACACAGAAAAGCACTTGTAATTTCTCTAAGCGAAAATAATACAAAGAAAAAAAAACCACCCCCTTGAAAGAATAACAAAAAAATCTACTCATACTTTGCCAAAAACTAAAAAGAAAATTGTCAAAGCAAAAAAAAAAGGAAAAACTAAAATTTAAACGAAAACAAAATGTCAAAATTTAACTGACTGATAAGAAAAAATATCCCTTTCTTTCAACCTCCAGCTGTCATCCTTTGCTAGCTGTTTCTCTCCTTCTATTACTCTCTCTCTGCCTCTCTCGTGTGACACTATGAGAGCAAGAGCATAAATATTTCGAAAGATTTGCTAAAGAAAATCGGCATAAAATAGAATATAAATGTTGAAAAATATCATGATGTTAGATATTCGTAAAAGCAACATAAAAATGAGGAGTATGAAAATTCAAATACACTGCCATGGATTTTCTTACACACACACACACACACAGCTCGCATGTGTGTAGGTGTGGGGAGTTTTATTAAAAAAACATAAATCGATTTTTTTGTTGTTTTTACTGTTGTAGAGTGTTTGTATGTGGATTTGTGTGATGATTTTTGTACAATGTCTGGCTTTATTTATTGGAGTATGTATGGTGTTGCACAGTGGGTGAGTTTTATGAGAAATTGTCACAAGTGGAAAAAAAAAACATTTGTGGGAAATCCTATATCATAACATGCTTTACTTCTTCTATTTGAAGCACACCGATTACTCACCCAAGCTTATGGTGAATGTACTCCATCATTTTCAATGTGCGATAGGTGGTTTGTGAGATTCTAAAGTAACGATTTTAACACGTAAGATAAAGATCATCCAGGCCAGCCTTAATAGTGTAAAAATCTAGAATTGGTGGCATTACTCCTTGAAAATAGTTATCAAACTCAACTTAAACTCATTAGTATATGCACAAACAGCAATTGCAAAATGGTTCAAAAAGAATACCACGAATAGGAGGCATAACTCCATGCAGACTTTGATCAAACTCAATAAAGAGCTTGTAAAATCATTTAAGTTTGATATGGAAGACAAATAATGTCCAGGCCATCCAAAAAAATTCGATGATCAAAAATTTAATGTATTACTCGATGGAGATTATTATCAAACTCAATAAGATCTTTTAAAATCATTGTAAACAACTTAAGCTGCTATTTCAAATCGTTTGCAGCAGTGATCATGCTAAAGGAGAGAAATTGGGGGTACCAAACGAATTGAAGCCGAGAGATCTTTAAAGAAGTTTTTGCAAAGAAAATAATTACTTGCGTTTTAGTTCAACCCGAATCTTAAAGAATTCCGAACAATAGACGTATCGCGACCAAAGACAAATATCCATGGTGCTCCGGTGATGTTCCGTATTTGGTGGGACCATAAAGATACAATCTATTGAATCTATTACACCAACCCGAAGCGTAAATGACCATATGTGAAGTCCGACCAATCAGAGGAATCGTATTTGGTGGAACGAAAAAGGTGCAATCTATAATGTGCTGCTAACAGGGAACCTTAACGGAGTTCAACTGATTCGTTGGAAGCGAGAATTTGCCTTTTTGGCAACAACCAGAATATTCGGTTAGATATGAAAGCTTCATGACAACGACGTTCGTTCACATATTAAAAACTTTTTACGAAGAATTGATGAAAAGTTTTTCCTCACCTATTTCATAGTCTGTCTGATTACTATTTATTGCGATCGATACAAAACGCTCTATCTCTGGAATACGAGGTATCCGAAACTGGCTTGATTCATTCATGACCTGAAAAGAGGAGCAGTTCTTTTCACGCGGAATCCAAATGTTGCCTGCATTACATAGGATAATTTTTTTTCTTGGACCAGCACTCAAGGTACCCCTTTTCATGCTGTGCATTGTGTTTTAACAATGAAGATACGTTGTGGGAGGGAGGATAGAGGGATTAGTATTTGTGTACATTTGATTTAAATGTTTTTACATCGAAAGAGGTGGGGAATACTCTGTGGGAAGTATGTTCCACATACGGACGGATTGGCTGAGGAATGATTTTTTTCCCTATAATATGTTGTGCGATTCAAATACCAATCGACTACGAATGGGTGTCTTCCTGATGAAAGACGTATGTTACGCAAAAATAAACAGGTTTTGGGAACAAGTTCGCTTATATCAAAGGAACACATTTCATTTTAATATCGATAGAATAATGAAATACCTACATGTTGAAACGATGCTCTAATGAATCAGTAGAGTTGGATACCCTACTGTCACCAATAAGTACTTTCGCTCTTTTCTGTACGTGGTCGAGTAGCTCCAAAATTGACTTTAAAGCTTCGGCCCATATATGAGAGTTGTATTCCGTTTTTGGTCGGATATATGTATATAAATAATGATGATATCAGATGTAGTGAAGTTTTAAAAACACTTGAAAAATGTGTTTAGTCCAACAGACACCCCACTATATTCTCATGCTCAGAACATCAATAGTTTCTGATTTCATCATATATATGGATCGAACCATGCGCTTGTGAGTCAAGAAACCAACATTCAGTTTTATGGGCGTTGAAATCGACTTTATTACATCGATCCCATTCTGAGATTGTTGAGTGATTCATTCATGTTATGCCTCATTGTTAAAATCTCCTAAGGGCTTGGCCTATGATTGAACGAATAAGAATGGTAGATATTGCTGTTGTCGGCGAAAGTGTAAATAGGATTAGAAGCTTGATAAAGAAGGTCGTTTATGAAAATCAAAAATAGAATAGGAGAAAGAACGTTGCCTTGCGGCATTATTCTGATGTAATGCATGTGTGAATTACTTGAAAAATTATAAGGAAATTCATTTGAGAAAATTTTCTTTATATTGCAATGAGTCAAAAGAAAGTTCATTTAAGATTTTTTCTAGTTAGTGGGTGAAAAAACATCAACTTAAACCTATGTGACGAAAGACTAGGGGACAAATTTCTGCATTCGAAATCGATCAAAACCTTAATAGAAGTTAAAGCAATTTTACTTTAAATTTTCATCGCTTTCGAATACCGGGATGTCTTAAACAATTGTAGGTTAATAAAATGTCTTGTAATAAACTATATGATACAGTTCTTATAGGGAGAAAAATGTTCCGTTATGATATAGTTTAAGAATGTACATATATTTATACATTCTATAGCATCATTCGACTGATTAGTACAACTAAAACTACTTTAAGATTCAAATAGTTAAGTTTGTATATCTTTTCCAATAAGTACTGATGTGTTTTCAATGTATGAGTACCGAAAATATGTATGTATGTGTTATGTATATGTATACCCACCAGTTCGACAAAAGAGTGAATGCATTCGAAAATTACAGTAATTTCCACTAACGTATAACCACTTGGTTGGCTCTAATTTGTCTATCGTCGCGGATGTATTCTTTTTATGCAGACAAGGGTGAAGATAATTGTCACTTTAGTGTCCCCTTTATAAGCAAGATAGTGGACACTTAAGCTTTTTGTCTGTCTCTTCGTAATCTATGGGGTGACGATTGACTTCCTCGTAGAACTAGCACAAGTTAAAATAGCTAGTTACCTGTGTAGTCGGGGGATAGTGGTAAGCCTAGGTGCTAGGTTAAATAGGTAGTTTAAGACTGTCCGACCAAACTGCTGACGATTGACTTCCTCGTAGGACTAGCACAAGTTAAAATAGCTAGTTATTTCTAATATTTCTAAATAATTTTTTTCAAAAATTTCTTTTTAAATAATTATATAAATCACGCAAAATATGCTAATAAATAAAACTCTGAATTAATTTTAAATACAAAAACTTATTAACATTAATGGCCTTTTAAGCCTTTTTCATTGACAAAAGTAATTACTGTTAGCTAAAAACAGACACCCCTCCCCAAACCCACTGTGCAGCTATGGTAGTGAGATGATTATCAGGAAGATAAGAGAGGGAGTTGGGAGATTTTTGTTTTAGCATTTTCAAGCGGTAGTATTTTGTTAGCACGGTACCAACAAAGTACGTTCATATGAGTACAATTTGTATTTTATAGATTTTGCACAAGTGCATGCGCGTTTAAAAGTAGTGAACTTTATATGTATTTTTTGGATTCTATTTTTTTTTTTGTTTGCCCGACTGTAGGCCTGTATTTCTTTTTTTACTATTTTTGCTTGTTTCTTTCGTTCTTCTTATTTGAGTAAAATGCTGCTTCTTATTAAATGCTAAAAACTGTAATTTTTTCCTACAATTATGTGTATGTATATAAAACTAAGGTGTGTTAACCTCCGCAAAAAAAAAAAAAAATTGGGGAAAATATACCATTTTTAAGGAAAATTCTATAGATTTAGTTTTTTTTTTAAGAGAATTAAAAAAAAATTTCTTGATGAATATTTTCTTTTTAGTTGTTATTAATTTATATAAAGTTTTATTTTTAATTTTTTTTAAGAAAACGAATCTTACTTTTTGTTATTCTTTTATGATTTGTTCTTGTTTGGTATGTCCCGTTTATTCCTTGTTTAAGTATCCTTTTATTTGCTGCTGCTGCTAATCCAAATTATTGATTTTTTACTGTTGGTTAAAATTTTTCTAGTTTGAATGCTTTTTTTCTATAAATTTAGTTAGTTTTATAAGAATTTTGGTTAATATAAAACCAATACACTTAACACTAGTATTTGTAATTATTTAAAATTAAACACTTTTTTATTATTTTGCCAATTTTTTTAAATATTTTTCTTTATCTTTTTTTTAACGGGTTTATTATTTTAGCTTTTCTTTGCCATAACTAGCACAAAATTTTAAAAATTATTGAGATTTTTTATTAAAAATAATATTACTTTTTTAATTTTCGTATATTTAGCTTTAAATTTGGAAAATTTTCTTTAAATTATTAAAATTTATTGGAAAAATGTTCCCATTTTTTTGCTTATTTCTTTATTTTTCTATATCTACTTTATATATTTTCCATATATATATATATATATATATATACACACATACACAAATGTATAGTAAAGTTAAAGAAAATTTCTTTCACTTAAATTACACTTCTCCAATTTGAACCGTATAACGTTGAAAATTAAGCGTATTTAAATGTTCACAACGTCCTGACTCTAGCAACGCAAACGACACAATGAGAGCATAAGAGTGTTAGAAATGTTAAAAATCCTTTACTATAACGGCATATATTTTCACCACCTATCACTACTAACAGCTACAAAATGTTATAAAAATTTCCCTTAAACTCAAACTACCCTTATGTTGGAAACGTCACTCTCTCTCAAAACTCTCTTTTTGTCTTAGTAAAATCTCAGAGTATTTATTTAACAAATTACCGTAATATTTATTTTACTGTTTGCAAAAATCAACCAAAATAATCCCTTCTCTAACTTTATTAAACTCATTTGGCATTTCTCAATAAATATTCTCTCTGATTTTTTTTTCGAATTTTCTTTTATTTTCTTTACCTAACTCCCCTTTTATAGTGTTTTTAGAAAAAAAAAACAACTTTATATCCTTTAAATTCCGTTTTGTGTTTGAAAATTTATTCACACACAAAAAAAACTAAACCGCAGACGGATATTTTGTTTTTACGTTTAATTATAGTTGTATGCCTTCTAACATGTTTTGTTTTTTTTTTTCTTCACTCTCCGTAGGTTCCTACATTTTTCATATGAATAGAGTAAACACATTTGTAAGCATGTGTGTTTTTATGCATTGGATCCACACAAACACCCATACACCATGTGTTTTAATTTGTTTTTCATATGAAGAAAACTGTGCGTGTTTCAAATATTATGTTGCTGCTTGCATTTTCATGAGATTTATAGTAGTTTTCTTTTTTTTTGCTACTTGCATTCATGTTTTTTGGTTCCTATTTTCTCTATTTCCCCTTTGCTATGATTGTTGCTGTTAGAAAATATTGTAGTTTTTTTTTTCGGACATTTTCAAATGCTGTTTTTGTGTTTTAATGTTTACACACACCATATTCTTATTAGCAAAACATTTTTGTTTTATTTCTTTGTTTGTTTTAATCATAGTATACAGGGTGTGGAGGGTTAATTTCTTTTGTAAGTAGAGTGTGCGAAAAACTATTGTAAAATTTTGTTTAATATACATAGGAAAAGTACATACAAGAAATCATTGTTTGATTTCCATACATACATATGTACATACATACATACATACATACATACATACATACATACATACATACACATACATACATACACATACATACTACATACATACATACATACATACATACATACATACATACATACATACATACATACATACATACATACATACATACATACATACATACATACTACATACATACATACATACATACATACATACATACATATACTACATACATACATACATACATACATACATACATACATACATACATACATACATACATACATACATACATACATACATACATACATACATACATACATACATACATACATACATACATACATACATACATACTACATACATACATACATACATACATACATACATACATACATACATACATACATACATACATACATACATACATACATCATACATACATACATACATACATACATACATACATACATACATACATACATACATACATACATACATACATACACATACATACATACATACATACATACATACATACATACATACATACATACATACATACATACATACATACATACATACATACATACATACATCATACATACATACATACATACATACATACATACATACATACATACATACATACATACATACATACATACATACATACATACATACATACATACATACATACATACATACATACATACATACATACATACATACATACATACATACATACATACATACATACATACATACATACATACATACATACATACATACATACATACATACATACATACATACATACATACATACATACATACATACATACATACATACATACATACATACATACTACATACATACATACAACATACATACATACATACATACATACATACATACATACATACATACATACATACTAATACATACATACATACATACATACATACATACATACTACATACATACATACATACATACATACATACATACATACATACATACATACATACATACATACATACATACATACTACTCATACATACATACATACATACATACATACATACATACATACATACTACATACATACATACATACTACATACATCATACATACTACATACATACATACATACATACATACATACATACATACATACATACATACATACATACATACATACATACATACATCATACATACATAATACATACATCATACATACATACATACATACTACATACATACATACATACATACATACATACATCATACATACATACATACATACTAGTCATCTATCATATTACGCATCTCTAAGATAGTCACGATCATGGAAAGAGCTCTACTTAAATAGAGTAGTCTTTGTTCTTGTAAGGCTGGGCAGTCACATACAAAGTGTTGTACCGGTTCCTCTTCTTCCTCATCCAAACAACTTCATACGTTCCGACATATGTCCAAGCATATAGTGCCCAGTAATAATTTCCGTGAAACACTAATCGAGCTAATCGAGTTCCCACTAAAAGACAAGAGAGTCCTAGTCCTATCCTATGTTAGAGCGGGCCAGAGCGATGTCTTACGAGTGATGATATTTGACCACCTGAGTTCCTTCTCACTGAAAGCCCAGTCATCTATCAATTTTGATAGATGAATATCCCTTTGCATACGAGTTAAGTCTAAGGACGACCCTTTGGTTGCGTATTCATCACATATTTTATTTCCGCGTATTATCTCATGTCCTGGAAGACATATCAACTCAACGTAATATTGTGTCAGTTGCGCCAATGATTGAATGCAATTGAAAAGATATTACGACTTAATAACGTTAGAGTTAAGAGCCTTGATTGATTCAAGGCTGACCAAGTAGATATGTATAGTCGAATTTTCGAGATTCATTTCCCGGATTCTTCTCACCGCTGCATCGATGGCTTATATCTCTGCCTGAAAGACCGTGCAGGTGTTAGGTAGTCGAAGAGGCAACAGAAGATCCAACTTTTCGGAGAAAATTCCCTACCCTTTCAGTCCATAACTGGCTTGTAAATGCCAGTATATCCATTAAAGAAATTCGACATACACAGGTTTTGCTGAAATTATTCGATCCATAATCGATCCTACTTAAGTGTAAGATCCTCCTCAGAATATTACGTTAACGCCCATAACTTGATTCAATAGCGTATTCAAGTTTAAGTTCAGTAAATTGTTGGGAGGGCCGCCATTTTTTGTTTCCAATCTAATTTGAAAGATTTTTTTATTTTCTGAAAGTTTATGTACTGTCTTATTATTTTCCGAGTTTTTTTTTCGAAAGTTGTTTATAAGCAATAATCAAATTATGGGCTAGTCTTGTCGATGCGAAACAATTTCGGATGATGATGATACTCATGTCGAATTTTATCCGGATATCCTTATATATTAATAAATTGTGTGGATTAAGTAATTTTCAGGAGTGAGCCTTATATCGGAGCTATGACAAAATACATAGGTTTTAAGAAGGGACTATGAAGGGAATAAGATCCTATAGATAAAATCGCGAAAATGTATGAAACATGTTCGGAAATGCCCCTGTAAACAAAACAATTTGTATTGAATTTTATCCCGATAGCTTTTTTTATCAATGAAAAATGTGAGTTTAAGTAATTTTCGGAAGTGAACCTAATAAAGGAGTTATGACGAATTATTGACCGATACGGGAAAAATTATATAACAAATTTTTCCCGTATCGGTGGATAAATTTTTTGTGTTTTATTTCGTTATCCCTATTTCTTAAGTAATTATGGGCATTTAAATGATATTCGGAAACGTACCTTATAAGGGAGATATGACCATTTTTGGACCGATACAGACATACTTTGGTAATATGATTTCTATTCATATCATCAAATTTTCTTTCGTATAAAAAATATAATCTTTTTGAGATAGTCAAAACGTAAAAACGTTATGAGTACGTTGCGGACCGATATTGCTGACTTTCATTAACCAAACCGCTTAGGACATGAAAAAATAATTAAAATTGTTTTATTAAGTTTTCGTCTAATTGAAGGGCTTATTGCAGTAACTCGATATGCCACCAAATATCACAATTCGATTTTATGTGCTTTTTGAGTTGCTAGGAACCATATCTAATGTCCCTAAAAGGTTCAATATTCCCAACTGTAATTAAAGTTTAATTGATTTTAAGGTACTATTTCTATTTCTACTATTTATGTCCTGGCGTCCTTATCAAAGGATAAATGACAGCGAATCTAGCCGAGTTAGTCATATTTGATTTTTAAAAAGGTTTTAGCATACAAGACTGCGAAGATATCAGAGACGTTCTTTCAAATTAATTGAAACATTTGTAGACTTCATAACAGTTTGTTACAAATTATGACCTGAAAAGCTTTAGTAGGTCTAATTTTCAGATCTGTATCATATAGTTTTTTTAAATGGACGCATAGAAGATCAGACTTCAACTTTGACAAGTAATTCTTAGTTGATTGGATGTAGAATCAAAATTTGTATCTGCTATAAATATAAGTACAAATGTACTGAAGTGTATAAATATGCAACCTCCCCTTCTTAGAATCCCTCCTTGTAAATAGTATAATTCAAGCATAACTAAAAACTATCAATGCAATTCTACTCATGCATGAAACAATTATAAATATAATTTTTGTTTTTGTTTACTGGCGAAGAAACAATTGAAAACGGAAACAATAACGCACTTTTCAAATAAAACAACCGGACACTTATAAAATACGGTGCGCACGCACTTAAGGAAACTAAAGAATACAAGGCTTATAATCAAGAAAATAAAATCTAAACGATACAAAACAACACACTCATACACAGACTCTTAAGTTTAAGCAGCAATAGTAATAATATTTAGAAGACAAGGGAAGGAAGGAAGAAAAAAAATGGAAAACAAAAACTGGGGGGAAACGAACTAAATAAAACAATAAGCAAATAACATCTTAACAGTCATGCGAACACAGAAAATAATGAGGACATTTCAAGTGTTTAAGAAACTGAAGTTGCAAAAGAATAAAAAGTAAGAAGGACGTTGAAAGCAACAGCAAGGAATATGAAGGAATAAATATTATGATTTAGATGTAGTTGTGAATATAACACATACATAATGCTTGACAGGACATTCATAGAGTAAATATTTGTTTTTTTTTCTGTTGTGCAGTTTTTCATTTCATTCGTTTTAATATGCCACCAACCTCACTTTTATCTGTCAGTCAGCCAGCCAGTCAGTCACTCTCACTCCCACACTTTATACTCCCAACACCACTTTTACTAGTCCTTTACAACAACAACAAACTAGACACTCTCACAAGTTTAATTATAATGATGTTGATAAAGATGATGTTGTTGTAGTAGTAGTTTCAATTTCTTCTTTTCTAAATTCACTACAAAATCCTTTTTGTGTATAGTTTTTTATTTTTCTTCTCTTTTTGCACTTTATTGCATTTTATTTTTATTTAGTTTGTTGTTTTAGTTATTCACTTAATCCTTGTTGTATTCACTATCTGTCTGTGTTTGTGTCTGGTTTTGACTTTGGTTCAACAACTTTCACGGACTGTTCGTAACGAAAGCAAACAGGATTCTGATTTGTTTTAATTGAAATTCAAGAGGATATAAACTTTCATATTGTACTTTTCCATAGGAATGTTGTGGTAACGATACAAACGATGTCAGATTTTGCAGAATTTTTTACTAAAAGAGAAACGTTTTTGTCTTTGCGTTTCAATATTTACTAGTTTAGTTTCTTCTTGTTGCTTTAAAAGAGTGCAAGCGTAGCGAAAGTGCAATAGACAATAATGAAGGTGGCAGCATAATAGTAGATAAAATTTATAATTAAGTTGTTTGTGTAGAGAGTTTTGCGTAATTTAAAATGGAAAAAATAAGAGAGTTTATAAAGCAGTTTTTCCGAGAAAGACGTGTCTACTATGTTAAAGAAGATCTTTTAAAACACAAACCATTTCCGTTGCAGCATATAATAGTACAATTATGCTGACGTGTGTAAAACTTTAAAACATTAGTCCTAGAGGCGTCTCAGAGTTTCAGTTTTCCAGAACTGAACTAAAACTTGACTATAACTGAACTAGAACTGAACTAGAACTGAACTAGAACGGACCTAGAACTGACCTAGAACTGAACTAGAACTAGAACTACACTGACTAGAACTGACTAGAACTGAACTACTAGAAACTGAACTAGAACTGAACTAGAACTGAACTAGAACTGAACTAGAACTGAACTAGAACTGAACTAGAACTGAACTAGAAACTGAACTAGAACTGAACTAGAACTGAACTAGAACTGAACTAAACTGAACTAGACTAACTAGAAACTGAACTAGGAACTGAACTAGGAACTGAACTAGAACTGAACTAGAACTGAACTAGAACTGAACTAGAACTGAACTAGAACTGACTAGAACTGAACTAGAACTGAACTAGAACTGAACTAGAACTGAACTAGACTGAACATAGAACTAGAACGAACTAGAACGAACTAGAACTGAACTAGAACTGAACTAGAACTGAACTAGAACTGAACTAGAACTGAACTAGAACTGAACTAGAACTGAACTAGAACTGAACTAGAACTAAACTGAACTAGAACTGAACTAGAACTGAACTAGAACTGAACTAGAACTGAACTAGAACTGAACTAGAACTGAACTAGAACTGAACTAGAACTCTAGAACTGAACTAGAACTGAACTAGAACTGAACTAGAACTGAACTAGAACTGAACTAGAACTAAACTAGAACTAAACTAGAACTGAACTAGAACTGAACTAGAACTGAACTAGAACTGAACTAGAACTGAACTAGAACTGAACTAGAACTGAACTAGAACTGGACTAGAACTGAACTAGAACTGAACTAGAACTGAACTAGAACTGAACTAGAACTGAACTAGAACTGAACTAGAACTGAACTAGAACTGAACTAGAACTGAACTAGAACTGAACTAGAACTGAACTAGAACTGAACTAAAACTGAACTAGAACTGAACTAGAACTGAACTAGAACTGAACTAGAACTGAACTAGAACTGAACTAGAACTGAACTAGAACTGAACTAGAACTGAACTAGAACTGAACTAGAACTGAACTAGAACTGAACTAGAACTGAACTAGAACTGAACTAGAACTGAACTAGAACTGAACTAGAACTGAACTAGAACTGAACTAGAACTGACTAGAACTGAACTAGAACTGAACTAGAACTGAACTAGAACTGAACTAGAACTGAACTAGAATGAACTAGAACTGAACTAGAACTGAACTGAACTGAACTAGAACTGAACTGAACTAGAACTGAACTAGAACTGAACTAGAACTGAGCTAGAACTGAACTAGAACTGAACTAGAACTGAACTAGAACTGAACTAGAACTGAACTAGAACTGAACTAGAACTGAACTAGAACTGAACTAGAACTGAACTAGAACTGAACTAGAACTGAACTAGAACTGAACTAGAACTGAACTAGAACTGAACTAGAACTAGAACTAATCTAGAACTGAACTAGAACTGAACTAGAACTGAACTAGAACTGAACTAGAACTGAACTAGAACTGAACTAGAACTGAACTAGAACTGGACTAGAACTGAACTAGAACTGAACTAGAACTGAACTAGAACTGAACTAGAACTGAACTAGAACTGAACTAGAACTGAACTGAACTGAACTAGAACTGACTGAACTGACTAGAACTGAACTAGAACTGAACTAGAACTGAACTAGAACCTGAACTAGAACTGAACTAGAACTGAACTAGAACTGAAATCAGAACTGAACTAGAACTGAACTAGAACTGAACTAGAACTGAACTAAACTGAACTAAGAACTGAACTATACGAACTAAGACACATGAAATAGAACTGAACTAGACTGACCTAGAACTGAACTAGAACTGAACTAGAACTGAACTAGACTGAACAGAACTGAACTAGAACTGAACTAGAACTGAACTAGAACTGAAACTAGAACTGAACTAGAACTGAACTAGAACTGAACTAGAACTGAACTAGAACTGAACTAGAACTGAACTAGAACTGAACTAGAACTGAACTAGAACTGAACTAGAACTGAACTAGAACTGAACTAGAACTGAACTGAACTAGAACTGAACTAGAACTGAACTAGAACTGACTAGAAACTAGAACTGAACTAGAACTGAACTAGAACTGAACTGAACTGAACTGAACTGAACTAGAACTGAACTAGAACTGAACTAGAACTGAACTAGAACTGAACTAGAACTGAACTAGAAAACTAGAACTGAACTAGAACTGAACTAGAACTGAACTAGAACTGACTAACTGAACTAGAACTGAACTAGAACTGAACTAGAACTGAACTGAACTAGAACTGAACTAGAACTGAACTAGAACTGAACTAGAACTGAACTAGAACTGAACTAGAACTGAACTAGAACTGAACTAGAACTGAACTAGAACTGAACTAGAACTGAACTAGAACTGAACTAGAACTGAACTAGAACTGAACTAGAACTGAACTAGAACTGAACTAGAACTGAACTAGAAATGAACTAGAACTGAACTAGAACTGAACTAGACTGAACTAGAACTGAACTACTGAACTAGAACTGAACTAGAACTGAACTGGAACTGAACTAGAACGGAACTAGAACTGAACTAGAACTGAACTAGAACTGAACTAGAACTGAACGAGAACTGAACTGAACTATTACTAACCTAGGGCTGAACTTAACTTCTTCGGAAGTGATTTTAGAATTTCTAACAAAAGTAAAAAATAAATAAGATATTTTAATTGATATTAAATTTCCTTATTTTGTTGTGTTGGCATTTAAAACGAGATTATTTCGTAAGTAATTACTAAATTTAAGGTCAAACCTTGATAAATACCTAATATTTAACTGAAAAAAAGTTGCAATTATTTAATCTCTTTTAAATTAACATTTTTCCAATACAGGATAAGAAAAACATTCATAACCTAACGGTCGATATGTGTAACAGATTGTGGATAAGATTTTTTTAAATCTAAAGTCATCTGTTAGAATGAGGTAGAAGGAAACCTTGATATAATGGAAAAATAAAATAGAAAAAAAAAATAATCTACAGAATAAAGTACGTGCTGTTTAGTACGAGTATCTTAGTCTAAACAAAAACATATAGATACATATGTACATATGTATGTATGTAAGTTGCATATAGTATGTTTATGTGTCTATTTTCCTTCTTTTTTTTCGTATTTAAGTATGTGTGAGTCCTTAAGAACACCAACCAACCAAGCAGCAACAACCACTACAAATAACATCTTGATAGACGCTGGTGAAGTTTATAACATTTATACTTTTGTTGAGGGTTGTTGTTATTGTTCCAGTAGTAGTAACGTATTTACAACATTTTCTGGTACACGTAGATTTTATGTTTTTTTCTTTCTTTCCCTGCCATATATTGCATGGACATACAATTAAGATAAATGTCGACTTTCAACAGTTCATAAAAAAATTTATTTCAAAATTGCTTGTGTGGATATGAGTATGTTGTATGTATGGGGAAAGATTTTAATATGAGCTGTTGTTATTTTTTTCTTGTATGAGTTTAATCAAAAATATGAAAAAAAAAATAGAAGAAAAATGTGATGTTAAACATATTTATATTTTTACTCAAATATTCTATGCAATGGTCCTGGCTTAGGTTAAATATATATGTATTTATTAGTTGTTTTTGTTTAAGATTTTTATTCTATTGTTTTCACTTTAATAAAAAAAGAAGTCAAAATATGTATTTAAAGACTAAAATAACAATTTAACCCTTGTAGTGGTTAAACTAACTTCTTTTAGATAATCCTTTTGTAGCTTTTCAGCAGAAATGGTATCATAAAGGGTAGTAAATTTTTATGGAAAATTTCACAAGCATCAGCGGACATAATGCAAAGTAGCATACAGTATTAAAAGTTTCGAAAAAACAGGGCCTAGATCAGTCGACAGGTAAGCTTGTAAGATACCTAAATATTTACAAATGTGGTATTATTCATTCAATCTTGGAAATAGCCTCCTGCTCAATAAATCCTAATAGGATTACTTTCCACGGTGATCTCATTGTTGTTGAACTTGGCTTACTGGTCTAGAAACTGTATTCCTAGAATTTTGGCAACTACTTTAAAAATTGATATTAAAGAATAGAAAACGTTGACGGATTGTTAAGTTAATGTACTAGTGTTATTAGCCTGAGCTTAAACTTCTATAAAATATTTTTATTAATCATCTTTAATATATCAGTTTAAGAGTCCTCAAACCTTTATCGAACAGTTTAAAGCTCCTAAACTACATAACAGTTTGAGGTTCCTCAAACTTTTATGGAACTGCCTGATATTTCTTAAAGTTCTACAGAACAGTTTGAGCTTCCTCAACATATAGAACATTTTGAGTTTCCTGAAGCTTCTATGGACTAGTTTGAGCTTCTTCAAACTTCTTTTGAAGAGTTTGAGCTAATAAAACTCCTATAAAACAGTTTGAGCTTCTTTAAACTTCTATAGAATAGTTCGAGCTTTTTTCAGCTTATGTAAAACAGTTTGAGCTGTCTCAAACTCATACAGAACAGTTTGAGTTGGGTCCTCAAACCTTTGTCGAACAGTTTAAGGTTCCTAAAACTTCTATAGAACAGCTTGTGTTTCCCAAACCTTTCCTAGAAAAGCTTGAGATTCCTCAAGCTTCTATAAAATAGTTTGAGCTTACTCAAACTTCTACAGAATAGTTTGAACTTCCTCAAACTTCTATAAACTCAAACTTCTAAAACTTCTATAGAATAGTTTGAACTTCCTTAAACTTCTACATAATAGTTTTAGCTTCCTCAAACTTCTATAGAACTGTTTTAGATTCCTCAAACTTCTATAGAACAGTTTGAGCATCCTGAAGCTTCTATAGAACAGTATAGGGTTCCCCAAACTTATATAGAACAGTTCGAGGTTCCTATGGAACAGTTTGAATAGTTAGAGCTTTTTCAAACATCTATAGAACAGTTTGAGCTTTCTCAAACTTCTATAGAATAGTTTGAGCTTCCTCAAACTTTTATTGAAGAGTTTGAGCCTCCTCAAACTTCTGTGGAATAGTTTAAGCTTCCTCAAACTTATTTTGAAGAGTTTGAGCTAATAAAACTCCTATAAAACAGTCTGAGCTTCCTGAAACTTCTATTGAACAGTTTGAGCTTCTTTAAACTTCTATAGAATAGTTCGAGCTTTTTTCAGCTTATGTAAAACAGTTTGAGCTGTCTCAAACTCATACAGAACAGTTTGAGTTGGGTCCTCAAACCTTTGTCGAACAGTTTAAGGTTCCTAAAACTTCTATAGAACAGCTTGTGTTTCCCAAACCTTTCCTAGAAAAGCTTGAGATTCCTCAAGCTTCTATAAAATAGTTTGAGCTTACTCAAACTTCTACAGAATAGTTTGAGCTTCCTCAGACTTCTATAAACTCAAACTTCTAAAACTTCTATAGAATAGTTTGAACTTCCTTAAACTTCTACATAATAGTTTTAGCTTCCTCAAACTTCTATAGAACAGTTTTAGATTCCTCAAACTTCTATAGAACAGTTTTAGATTCCTCAAACTTCTATATAACAGTTTGAGCATCCTGAAACTTCTATAGAACAGTTTAGGGTTCCCAAAACTTATATAGAACAGTTTGAGGTTCCTATGGAACAGTTTGAATAGTTAGAGCTTATTCAAACATCTATAGAACAGTTTGAGCTTTCTCAAACTTCTATAGAATAGTTTGAGCTTCCTCAAACTGTTATTGACGAGTTTGAGCCTCCTCAAACTTCTGTGGAATAGTTTAAGCTTCCTCAAACTTATTTTGAAGAGTTTGAGCTAATCAAACTTCTATGGAACAGTCTCAGCTTCTTCAAACTTCTATAAAATAGTTTGAGCTTCCTCAAACTTCTATAGAATAGTTTGGGATTCCTCAAACTTCTATAGAATTGTTTGAGCTTCCTCAAACTTCTATAGAACAGTTTGAGCTTCCTCGAACTTCTGTGGAATAGTTTGAGCTTTCTTAAACTTCTTTTGAAGAGTTTGAGCTAAAAAAACTTCTGAAAAACAGTATGAGCTTCTTCAAACTTCTATGGAACAGTTTGAGCTTCTTGCATTTTCTGTAGAATAGTTAGAGCTTTTTCAAACTTCTACATAACAGTTTGAGTTGACTTAAACATCAATAAAGATCCTCAAGATTTAACAAACTATTCTAAATTTGAGAAAAAGTTATTGCGAATGGACAGGGAGACGGATAGGCAGATATCACCTATCTTTGCAGAAGGATCTGCAAATAGATTATTGGGATAGCAGTACTTCTACTTCAAGTACAAATCACTACTAGTGCAACTGTTTGCTGGTGGTTGTTATTTAGCTGTTCTTAATGTTTTTTTTTTTTTCTTAATTTAGAGTCAAACTTTTTTATATACATACCTTTTTCCTAAGAAAAACAAACAATATGATTTTGCATTTTTATATTCAAGTATCTGAAAAGAAAGAAAAATACAAAATAAATCTCAAACAATAACATTAGCCATACTTCAATTCAAATAAACTCAAGTTGTTTTTTGGTTTCTTGATGAATCTTAAAGGACATGACAATTTCTTGAAATCCTTATGCATATATTTTCCCTCAATCTAAGTTGCTTATAATACAAATGGCAGCACGTAGTTAATATAAATTGTAACGTTGTGTTGAGTTGAATTTTTTTGTTATAACAAAAATCACAAAACCCCAAAAAATAATTTGACAATTTTACTAGGAGTTAGTGAAAAATTTAACAATACCGTTAACGCTTTAAATTTTAAAGCATTAATATTTTTAAAAATTATATTATGCTACAACTTTAATCAAAAGCCTAAATTTCATATTTTTTTATTTGCTTTAAATATAAAGTTTTCAACATACATGTCCAAATGTTGGCATCTGTTTAAAATTTATGTGTCTGTATTAAATTTGTATTTTAAATTTTATGAAGTGTAAATTGTTTACACAGCAATATCCTAATTAATGATATTGTTTAAACAAAAATTTTATATGTACTTGTCTATTTGTCGAGGGTGCATTGTATACAGTTCCCACCCTTCGGTCATGACTTAAAGCTACCAACAAATATTTAATACATTTACAAGTTGTAAATAAAATAAATTTGATTTGAATTTTAATTTATATTTATGTGAAATTATGGAATTATATTCAAAATATTTTAATATTAAATTTTAAAGTCTGAAAAATAGTTAAATAAAATTTAATATATTTTTTTTATAATGTGAAAAATTATATATAACTATTTGATTATTTTCAATTCCTTTCAATTCCAAACATTTCTAACAAACAAAAAATATTTTTGGAAAATCTACATTTCTGATCACTATTGTTTCTGCAACAGACAGACGGACATCTAAAATGAACAGTTAAGCTTGTTTATAAGAATATATTTCAACTTATCTTTTCTACTAATACCATTAATTTTCATCTTCTAAATGTTTAATAAGATCATGCCTTTAACAAATTCCCGAGTTTATAATTTTCTTCCCCTTCTCCATAAACATGCCCCACTATGTGTTTAGAATATTATAAAGAAATTATTCTTATTGTTTGAGATAAATACCTAACACGTACTATTTGTAGCCTTAAAATGTGCACACATTTTAGTATGTTTAAGTATTCGGTTACAAAATGTATTTGTTAATATTTTAACCTGCAATAAACAGAAACCCCTAATTGCAGACTATAATATTTATATGTATAGATTTGAAAACATAAAAATATACAAACACATGTACGTGTTGCTACCCACTAAACAATTTTTGCCGAATTCGTACAGATAGTCTGCACAAGTTGCCGATTTCGTATCCGAATTCCGTCAGAATTCGTTGCGAAAATCGTATGAAAGGTTGCTCGGAATTCGGAACTCTTTGTCTGAGGAAATTCGGAAAAATGTGCAGAATTTTCGGTCAGAATTGGGTACGAAATCTGATGTAAATTCCTGGGGAAATTCTGAAGGAATTTTCGACAAATCTGATTGAAGTCGGACAAGTGTCTGATACCATATCTGACATTCTTTCGACATTTCGTATGAAAGTGTGATCAAATATAAGAAAGTCTGATAGATGTCGGATAAATGTCTGATAAAATGTCCGACAGTTCGTTCAAAAATCTGATCAAGTATAAGAAAGTCTGATAGATGTCGGATAAATGTCTGATAAAATGTCCGACATTTCGTACAAGTATAAGAAAATGGCCTGACTATTCTAATCAATGTCTGATGAAAACTATTTTCTATATATATGAAATGGTTTAATTTTATTAATTTTAATAATAATTTATAAGCTTCCATTATTCATGACTTCTTAAGGGTACATAAATAAATAATAGAAACTTATAGAATTTTTTAAATTAATAAAATTAAACCATACTACTTACATATTATATACGAAAATAGAGTTATATACATCTATTTAAAATTATAAAATTAAACCATAAAAAAATTATGTCATTTTTTGCTATTTTTTGTGTATTAACAAAGTTTAAAGAAATTTTAACAATAATCATCTTATATGCAGATGTTGTTTACTTGCTTTCCAAAGACCAACTAAGAAAATAAAAGAAAATAAAAATTAAATTCCCTTTTAAAGTACAGTTGACGAATTTCATAATAGAAACAGGTTTGTGCATGATTTTTATTAAAAAAAAAAACAAAATTTCCTTCAGATAATGTGCAGAGTTGTCGCAAAGTTTTCTTACAAAAATACTAAAAATGGGAACAAAATGACCAAGTAAAAAATATCAGAAAATCTGCAGACTATTCTGTTAAATATATAAAGGAAATTTATATTATTCGTTTAATTGTCTGACGAAGTTACAAAAACAAATCTCTTCAGATTATGTGCAGATTTATCGGATATAATTCTTAAGCCGTTTTATATTTTACTTCAGAAAATGTACAGACTATTCTCCTTTATGTCTAAAAAGAAAAATAGAAATAAAAAAAAAAATTGTCCTCCGCAAATGTGCAGATTAGTCTCATAATTATCGTAATACTGAAATTCCCTTTCGACAATGTGCAGACAAGTCTGAAGTTAATCGTTTAATACTTCAGAAAATGTGCAGAAAAGTCTAACAAACAGTTTGCTGATTATTCTGTAAAATGTCTAAAGGAAATTTAGAAAATCGTTAAAAATTCTGATAAAATATAAGAATTATTTCAGAAAATTTCTGACATCAGACATGTCTGAAAAAATTGTTTACTGGGTAGGTTTGTCTCAAATAATATGAGAATGTGTTTACATCTTTTATCATAATTAATTTATTTATTAGTATTAAACATATACATACATACTTAGTAGTTAGACATCAACAGGACTAGGAAAATATGGTGTAACCGAAAAAAATGTTAGACACATTAGCCAAGTATCATATTGCCAAAGTTATTTAGAATAATTCTCTAGTGTAATGGTTTTCGAGTAACCAGAAAAATTACTAAGGTGGCATCTAACAACTAGAAATAAACTATAACGGAACTTTAACGGAACTTATCGTTTGAAAGGGGTTTAAAAGCCAAACTGAACTAGAACTGAACTAGAACTGAACTAGAACTGAACTAGAACTGAACTAGAACTGAACTAGAACTGAACTAGAACTGAACTAGAACTGAACTTGAACTGAACTAGAACTGAACTAGAACTGAACTAGAACTGAACTAGAACTGAACTAGAACTGAACTAGAACTGAACTAGAACTGAACTAGAACTGAACTAGAACTGAACTAGAACTGAATTAGAACTGAACTAGAACTGAACTAGAACTGAACTAGAACTGAACTAGAACTGAACTAGAACTGAACTAGAACTGAACTAGAACTGAACTAGAACTGAACTAGAACTGAACTAGAACTGAACTAGAACTGAACTAGAACTGAACTAGAACTGAACTAGAACTGAACTAGAACTGAACTAGAACTGAACTGAACTAGAACTGAACTAGAACTGAACTAGAACTGAACTAGAACTGAACTAGAACTGAACTAGAACTGAACTAGAACTAAACTAGAACTGAACTAGAACTGAACTAGAACTGAACTAGAACTGAACTAGAACTGAACTAGAACTGAACTAGAACTGAACTAGAACTGAACTAGAACTGAACTAGAACTGAACTAGAACTGAACTAGAACTGAACTAGAAATTAACTAGAAATGAACTAGAACTGAACTAGAACTGAACTAGATCTGAAATATACTAGAATTGACTGTGATCTGAAAAATATCTTTGAGTTACCAGCCTAATATATCCTTCATACATACATATATCACTGTATATATGTTTTTTTCTTCCTCCTATATAATTTATACTGCACGTGTGCTTTTTTGTATATGTAAGCAACTGTGTTGGGGTTTTTAGGAAAAATGTGCAAAAAAGGAGTGAAAAACAACTTTTGCAATATTGAACTTTAACATTTTCAATATAAATAAATATGTTTTTAGTATTTTATCTCAAGTGCAGTTTGTTTGTTATAAGTTTATGGAATTCCAATTTTATTTTTTTTTTTAAGTTTAAAACAAAAAGGTACAAGATCATTTAAAATGGTATATGACCCTTTCAATATTGATTTAATATTTAGTTTGCAATAAGAGTAACACGAATAAAAATAACGTTCTAATGTTCATGGAGGGTAAAAATTAACTTAGTTTAAGTGTTACAGATAGTATTGTTAAGATCAATGCCGTTTAAACTATTTTGTTATAGTTGTAGCAAGGACTGGTACCTTAAACACTTATTACTATCAACTGAATATCACTTAGAACAAAATGTTTGAATTTAAAGTAAGTTGATAATTCGACTTCAATATGCCACATATTTAGCAAAATAATATTTTTTAATAGCTTTTTGTTTTATTAAAACCAAATGTTATTTAATTTTCAAAAATATCCATCATTTAATTATCAACATCCGTTATAGTTTTGCAAACGCAGCATTGAACTGCAGATATTAAAAGTTTAGGTCATAAATGTTCTGAAATAAATATGTTTGCATTTTTAAACTCAATTTACTTTAGAAAAATATTTTTGTTTAACAGTTTCAATATAGAAAGCAAAACAAATAGTGAGAAATTAAACAAGTAAGAAAGTCTTATGAGCAAGCACGACAATATGACACCCTATATAGGTTTTGAGTATAATTAAAAAGATTTTCTGAAGGTGGTATAAAACGGTAGTTTGATTACAGGCTTTAAGTGGACAATCATGGCTTAATTGATTGAGCTATAAATATTTAAAGGTGTGCATTACATACATCACCACAAACTTACAATACTCTCCCCACTATAGTGTGGTGTAGGATTTAAAAAAAAAAACATATTTTCTGCACATGTTTAATTAAAAAACAAATTTGCCCCCGATATAGTTTTATGCTGTTTGTGTTTTGCATTAAATGTTGTGTTTAAAAATAAGCGCGCTTTTGTGCTTTTTTTTCATTTCGCTATATTTATTTTTATTATTTTTTAAGCTGTTCTGTCTGTTTTTTCTTTCCTTTTATTTTATGTTCATGACCCTTTTTTTTTTTTGTTAAATGCAATTTTCCTCCTCCGTGCATGATAAATAAATGTCACATAAACATCACTCTACCGTCATGCTCATCATCAACATAAGAGGAGTGACAGAAGTGCAAGACCTGCTATATATAAAAATATTTAAGGCACAAGAGTCAAATGGTTGAAGTTTTTATGTATTTTTTTTTTCTTTGTTATTTTTAAGATACTAAAAGGAAGTTGTTTTTGTAAAAAAAACTCTTGTTTTTTTGGGTAATACATTTGCTGTTTTAGATGGCATATTATTTAAAGAATATAATCATGAGGGTAGTTGTAGATTTACTTAATTCTCTCCCTCAGTTATACGACTTTTTGGGTTATTTTTGCATTTCCTTTCGAATCAAGGAGGAAAATTAAATTTGCTAATGTGCTTCTTAAGAAAATTTAAATTTTCTTACTTAGACTCTATAAAGTAAAGCAAATGTGTTTATACAAATTAAGCAAAATTAAAAGATTTCAAGAATACACATCATTTTTGTAATAAATAAATAAGTGAAAAATCTATTTCTATTAATGTTTAGACTTTTAAGAATAAAATTTCCATTTAAAAAGTATTTTTCCTACACTGAGTTCTCTAAAGAACAACAAAAACAATGCCGACTAATCAGAATCCTATAGAAGCTCCACTTGCTTTAAGTAAAGCAAGAAGAATATATTTCAAATGATGTGATTTTCTAGAGATTTTTTATAATGCAGTAAAGAGTAAAATATTAGGTATTATATGCCAATAGATAGAAAATTTAGTCTAGCTTTTAAATGTTCTAAGTTTTATCCGAACCTTTTCAGAATTTGTAACAAATATCTAAGAAAACATTAATAGAATACAAAAATTAGTAAGAAATTAGAGTCGGGCGAGGCTGACCATATGATACCCTACAGCAATTACTAATATTAAATGTGATTCATACACGGTCACAAAGACGGACAAAGCTTAATCGAACCAGAAAGTGATACTGAACCGGCTGGTTTACTTAAGGACAAATATCTGCAAATTGTGCCGATTTTTGTATAAATAGTATTATAAGTATTAGAAGTAGTTAAGAGATAAAAGGGTCAAATCGGAAGGTCCGGTTCTATGGGGGCTAGGACAGAAATTGAGCCGGTCCTTATAAAATATATTGTTGGGAATTATGTTTATATAAAACTTATTTGTGCCAAATTTCATCGTGATACTATAGACATGTGGACATTCAAGTCATTTTCAGAAGGGGACTTTGTATAGAGGCTACGGTCAAATGAGGCCTGATTATTACGAAAATCGACAATAATAACAAATAATTATATGAAACTTAATTATACTGATTTTTGGAAAGATATTGGTATATTAGACGTAGTTATGAGCTAAAAGGCCAAATCGGAAGATCCGGTTATATGGGGGTTAGGGAAAAACTTGGGCCGAACCTTATAAAATTTATTGTCCGATCCTTATGTAATTTATTATTTGTGCCAAATTTCATCGTGATACTAGTGTTTATAAGTGAATTGTGGACATTCAAGGTCAAATAATGCACGATCTTTCCGAAAATTGCATGAATTATTAAGACTTATCTAGAACTAAGTTTTGCTAAATTTTGTAGTGATAGTAGATCATTTAACATAATTATGAGGTCAAAAGCACTATTCGGGGGGTCCAATTTCAACCATATTCAATAGCGTTCTTCCTTGGACTAAAAGACGCGCACATTTCAAATTTCATCATCATTATCTTAAAAAATGGCGACCTGTAGAGTGCGCACAAAGTTTACATGGACACACAGACAGACGGACGGACATAGCTTAATCGACTCAGGATTCTCAGTGATGTGTAGGATCAATATTTTTAGGTGTTACAAAACATCAGCATAATACCCTCTTCACCCTTTGAAAACATATCCATACAGAGGTCAGCTAAAGTTATTTTTTAGAGAGGACCTCATATGGAGGCTCCTTCTCCTTTTAAATCTTTTTACATCAGTTTTGAACGTTCAAATCATTTCCTGAAGGAATTTTTGTATGAGTTGTATGATCAGTTCTTGCCTAATGAATTCGGTAGATAGATTTTGGTTCTCATAAAACTTGGTTTTGTAAAATTTCAATGTAATGTTAGTATTTCTAAGCTAGTTATGAAGGTGACCTTATATGGGGGATAGAATAGAATCAAAAATACAATTGATATATTGATATTTTTAAGTCAGTAAAGAGTTCTAAACTGAACCTTCTATGGAAGCTATGGTTAATTCCGGGGGACACCTTATCAACTAGTTTGGGAGTTTTGTGAACACATGGACAGATATTGCCCATTTTGAATAGCAAACGAGTATTACCTAAAAAAAATATTCAGTTTTCAGTCATATATCGGGATCATTTTCGAGACATTCTTTAAGCGCTCAACTTATTAATCACTTTTAGGTCATCAAAAGGAGTCAAAAACAAGTTAGAGTTCTATATTCGGCTTAACCGAATCTTAAATACCCTCCACCAGCTACTTTTATATTAATACTTTTCTAATTGATCAAATATTTGTAGAAATAAGTTTTCTCATGTCTTAAATAGAAAAATCCCAAGATTTACAGCTTAAATCTATTACAATACCAAGATTTATTGAACATTACAAACGCCATTTTCTTTATATTTTAATAGCGCTTAGTGATATTTAGTATTTGCATGTATGCATGTGTGTGAAAGATTTAAGGATTTTCAAAATACATATATATAATTTTGTTCTACACAAATTGATAATGGAACTAGTTATATATGGTTAAAGCACTTTTCGGGGAAGGACCTAGTATGGGAGAATTCTTTAAGCAAAATTTCTGTACATAAAAGCTATATTTCAGTCTAATTCTGTATCTATATTGTAATTTAGTACTAAATAATGTGTGTTTAAGCGATTTTCTGGGAACCTAGTATGGGACCGAGCGCACCCATGTTATGAACCGATCGTGAAGAAATCTTGAAATAGAATTTTTGCATACTAAACTAATATTTGTGCCACATTTGGTATCAATAGCTTTATTTGGTAATGAGTAATGTGCGTTTAAGAGATTTTAGTAAACGGACCTTGTATGGGAGCTATGACCAATTATGTATATAAAATTATATGCGTTTAAGTGATTTTCGGGAGAGGACCTTTTATGGGAGCTATGGCCAGTTATGGACCGATCGGAAAAAATTTTTTCAGTAATATTTCCGTGTATATAAGCAATGCTTGTACCAAATTTTATTTTGATATCTTAATTTAGTAATGAGTTATGTGCGTTTAAGTGATTTTCGGGAGGGGACCTTGTATGGGAGCTATGACCAATTATGGACCGATCGGAAAAAAATTTCACAGTAATATTTCTATGCATATGAGTAATACTTGTGCCAAATTTTATATGGATATCTTAATTTAGTAATGAGCAGGGAAACCGAAAACATGCTCTAAAAAAAGTGTTTTAAGCGCTTTAAATATGCCGTAAAAAACTCAAAATATGCTCTTAAAATTTAAAATATATGCTCCAAAAATAAAATTTTTAATTATTTTTTAACATTGAAAAGCTCAAAAAGACTGAAATTGTAATGAAATAATAAATGTTTAATGTCATATTCTATATCCTACAAGATTTTTATACCCACCATCAAAAAGATGGGGGGTATATTGTTTTTGTCATTCCGTTTGTAACACATTGAAATATTCGTCTAAGACCCATAAAAGTATATATATTCTGGGTCCTTATTAGATTCTAAGACGATCTAGCCATGTCCGTCCGTCTGTCTGTCTGTCTGTTGAAAACACGATAGAGTCCAAACGGAAGTAGCTAGTGAGCTGAAATTTTGCACAGATACTTCTAGTTGATGCAGGTTGTTTGGTATTGAAAATGGGCAATATCGGTCCACGATTTCGCCTAGCCCCCATATAAGGCCCCCTTCAGAAAATGACTTTATCGCTCATAACTTGCTAAGGGAAGCATCAATAGCGGTGAAATGCGGCACAAACATGTTTTATGGGAACATAAATCTCTTCGTGGAATTTTATAAGGATCGGTCCATAATTGACCCTACCCCCCATATAAAGTCCCCTTCAGAAAACGACTTTATCGCCCATAACTGGATAAGAGAAGCATCAATAGCGGTGAAATTCGGCACAAACATGTTTTATAGGAACATAAATCTCTTTGTAAAATTTTATAGGGATAGGCCCATAATTGACCCTACCCCCCATATAAAGTCCCCTTCAGAAAATGACTTTATCGTCCATAACTGGCTAAGAAAAGCATCAATAGCGGTGAAATTTGGCACAAACATGTTTTATGGGAACCTTAATCTCTTCGTAGAATTTTATAAGGATCGGTCCATAATTGACCCTACCCCCAATATAAAGTCCCCTTCAGAAAATGAATTTATCGCCCATAACTGGCTAAGAGAAGCATCAATAGCGGTGAAATTCGGCACAAACATGTTTTATGGGAACATAAATCTCCTTGTAAAATTTTATAAGGATAGGCCCATTATTGACCCTACCCCCCATATAAAGTCCCTTCAGAAAATGACTTTATCGCCCATAACTGGCTAAGAAAAGCATCAATTGCAGTGAAATTTGGCACAAACATGTTTAATGAGAACATAAATCTCTTTGTAAAATTTTACAAGAATCGGTCCATAATTGACCCTACCCCCCATATAAGGTCCCCTTCAGAAAATTACTTTATCGCCCATAACTGGCTAAGAGAAGCATCAATAGCGGTGAAATTCGGCACAAACATATTCTATGAGAACCTAAATCTATTTGTAAAATTGTATAAGATAGGCCCATAATTGACCCTACCCCCAATATAAAGTCCCCTTCAGAAAATGACTTTATGGCCCATAACTGGCTAAGAGAACCATCAATAGCGGTGAAGTTCGACACAAACAAGTTTTATGGGAACCTAAATCTCTTTGTAAAATTTTATAAGGATAGGTCCATAATTGACCCTACCGCCCATATAAAGTCCACGTCAGAAAATGACTTTATCGCACATAACTGGCTAAGGGAAGCATCAATAGAGGTGAAATTCGGCACAAACATGTTTTATAAGAATTTAAATCTCTTCGTAAAATTTTATAATGATCGGTTCATAATTGACCCTACCCCCCATATAATGACTTTAAGCCTTATTATTGACTCAAAAATGTGAGTACAGCAGTAAAATTCTAAATAAACAAGTTTTGTCCAAGCCAAAAGTTCTTTATCAAATTTTATTAGGATCGATCCTTAATTAATCCTATCCCACTTGTAAAGGCCCCTTTAGAAAATGACTTTAAAGCTCATTACTAGCTTAAAACTGCGAGTACATCGATGAATTTCGGCATAAACAATTTTCGTATTAGCTAAAATCTCCCACTAAATTTTATGAGGATCAGTCTGTAATTGATCCTACCCCCCTATAAGGTCCCCTTCAGATAATGACTTTAACGCTCATTACTGACTCAAAAATGCGATACAATCGTTTTAATTTTTTGAAGTATAGATCCATAATTGACTTACACGGGGGTAGGCGTATATGGGCGCCTTTAACGATTCACTCCAGAGAATCACTTTAACGCTCATGTATGGCTCAAAAGTTCTTCCAAATTACGGTAGCTTTATAGGAACTGGAAGTTTTCAACTGAATTTGATGAGGATAACTAATCAAACACCCATTTTCGGTTCCCTTCAGATAATTATTTTAAACCTCATGACTGAATTAAAGATACAAGTACAGCTACATTAGATACAAATAATTATTGTATAAACCGACAAGGATATGTCCATAATTGACTCTACCCTCCATATAACCACTCTTACAAAAAAAAAAAAAAAAAACAGTTTATTGTTATAAATATTGGATCAAACAAAATTAATATTTTTAATTCGGAAGAGCACGGTCCATGCTTAAGCCCTTATTAAATTCCCTCTACCAAATATTTCCCTGATGTTCATATTAATATCGACATATGATTCAACATAGATCGATAATATCAAAGTTTATTTATAAGGATGATTTGATGGTGGGTATAAAAGATTCGGCATGGCCGAATATAACACTCTTACTTGTTTATAAATGTTTCTTTTCATAGTTTGAAGAACTAGTTTAATAGAATTCCGTTTTACGTTCAGATAACCAATAAATAACATGAAACCATTTGGTCCCCAAAAAACATATTTCAAACGACAAAGTTTGACACATTTCTTCCAATTGTATTCATAGCTTTTAAACTGACATTTTAATCGGTGTTGTCATAAATTCCAATAATTAGTTTTTTGAACTATAAAAATGGATTGGTCTCATGAAATCAAAAGTAATCGGTTTTATGTCCGATTTAAAATGTAATGCTTTATTGAATAAAAAACTATAACATTGGTTTTCATGAGAGTAATGTATTTTTTGCAGTTTTCAAGTTCTAAAAACGAAATTTTTATTTCAAAATTGTAAAATAGGCTAAAAAATTAAAAAAATAAAAAATAAAATTTTATTTTTTTTAAATAAAGTTTTGAAAAGAAAATTAAAAATGTACAAAAACGAAAAAAAGCGAAAACATCAAAATATGCACTAAAAGAGTAAAATATGCTCTAAAAACTCGAAAATATGCCTTAAATATGCTAAAAAAGTCAAATCATGCAAAATTATGCTGTTATGGGTAAAATATGCAAAAATATGCTCTAACAAATCGATGCCAAAATTCTTAAATTGGTCTGAAACGTGTAAATACCTTATCCATGAGTCCATACGACGCACCACAAAAAACATGCATTTGCATATTTTGGTTTCCCTGGTAATGAGTTATGCGCGTTTAAGTGATTTTCGGGAGAGGACCTTGTATGGGAGCTATGACCAATTATGGACCGATCGGAAAAAAATTTCACAGTAATATTTTTGTGTATATGGGCAATACTTATACCAAATTTTATATGGATATCTTAATTAAGTAATGAGTTATGAGCGTTTAAGTGATTTTCGGGACGGGACCTTGTATGGGAGCTATGACCAATTATGGACCAATCGGAAAAAATTTTCACAGTAATATTTCAATGCATATGGGCAATGCTCGTGCCAAATCTTACATGGATATCTTAATTTAGTACTGAGTTATGCGCGTTTAAGTGATTTTCTGGAGGGGACCTTGTATGGGAGCTATGATCAATTATGGACCGATCGGAAAAAAACTTTCACAGTAATATTCCTATGCATATAGAAAATACTTATACCAAATTTTATATATGTATGGGAGCTATGTCCAATAATGGACCGATCCAGAAAATTTTTTCTCTGTATGAATAAGATTGACATAAGATTTTAATTTGTAAAATTAAGATATTAACATTGTGACGGAAGTTATGAACAAAAACCCCATTTTCCGGGAATATGTACTTTTGTATGGGAGGTACATGAAATTGTGGACCGATTCTAGTAATTTTCAGCAGGGATCAAGATCTTGTGCAGAAACGAATGTGTGGTGATTTCCATGGAATTATTTTACATAGTTTTCGAGAAAATTACATCAGAATGTGTAAAAAATGCTTATTTTTTTCGAGGTTGTTTTAAATTTAGATTCATAACTTTTCCCGATGTGAACCGATTTTGCCCATTTTCAATACCAAACAACTTAGGAAAATGAAGAACATTTTGAGTGAATTTGGTTAAATTCTATTGCTTCGTCTTATCGTGAGCGTGTTTTACACAGACAGACGGACATAGCTAAATCGACTCAGAATTTGATAAGGACCCAGAATATATATACTTTCTTGGGTCTCAGATGAATATTTCTTGGTGTTACACACGGAATGACAAAGTTATATATACCCTCTATCACCACTGATGGTGGTGGAGGGTATACAAATTTGGAAAGTTTTATCTGTTACATACAAGTTTGTTCGAATTATGGATTTGTACATATATCAACGATTTAATACAGTAAGTTTTCGTAAAGTTATAGGAGATTTATATATAGTTTATTAAGTGCTTGCTCCATAGAAACTGTATGTAATAAACCATCAATAACTTTATTGATCGTTTATGACTACAAGGTTTAAACTATAAAAAAACAAAGTTTTTAAGTTTTTTTATATACATTTTTTAAGAGAAAACTACTTTGAAGCCAGTATAAAATAAACTCCTAAATAAGTACTTTTATGTATGTATTTTACATTACATTTACTAAATATCGGCGATTAATTTGGATAATATTACATTTGACGGGTTAGGCCACATAAACAACAACTTCTTAAATTGTCAAGGGGTCAATATATTCCTATAGTTTTAACTTAATTTAAGGGTATAAATTACAAAATTCCTCTTAGTAAAACCTAATGTCAAATGCAATAAAAACCAGAAAAAAAGAACATAAAACCAACATAATTATTGGCTCATTAATACATTATATGGTTATGGGTTAATATAAAAAACACAACAACAATCAATTCTTCTTCCTCGTGTTTGACGACAATATTAATTTTTAAAACACACCCCTACAATAACTAACTGTATGTATGTAGTTGAAAGGCGAAAAAAAAAACAACATACCAAAAGTGTCACTCAAAAGCCATATTCTTTTTTCTTTAAAAATTACTTTTGATTTCTACTTATATGAAGTTAAAAGAACAAATAAATAATTTTATGAGAAAAAAACATTGAAAAGTTGAAAAGGGAATAATAAGGGCATCATGTTATGAAAACCAATACATTTCTATTAATACAAGCGGCAAGCAACCAGCATAATTGCAGCTCATACTTAATACAACTCATTATTTATGTGGTTGATTATAAGATGAGGACGTTTGCAAGAGTATACTGTTTATGATGATGATGATGATCCGTAATGAACTGAACCCCCAATTCAATGAGTTGTAATATCAATTTTCATATTTCAGTATAAATTTCATATGGCATGAATGAATGAAAAATAATTATCAGTTAATTTTTCTTTTATATTTTTCTCTACGTTTTCTTGTCATAACTTTTGTTTTCATGACAGTTTCAACGTGTGTCTCTAAAAATGATAGAAACAGAGAGCTTGCAACATCTGTAAAAAAAAAAACAAAAAACTATTAGTAGCAATACGGTATAAATTTACACTTGATTATCTAATAGATAAAATAAAATTTTTCTTTCTATTTTTTATACCCTACACCACTTCAGTGTTGAGGGTATATTGGGTTTGTGCTGATGTTTGTAACGCACAATAATATTGGTTCTATACCCACCTTAAAGTATACCAATCGGCTCAGAATCATTTTCTGAGTCGATTTAGCTATGTCCGTCCGTCCGTCCATGTAAACCTTGTAATCAAACTACAGGTCGCAATTTTGAAGATAATTCAATGAATTTGGTACATGATCTTCCAGAGACGAAGCCTGTTGAAAATGGTTAAGATCGTTCCATTATTTCACCTAGCCCCCATACAACTGAACCCCCCAATAGGGCTTGTAAACCTTGTAATCGAACTACAAGTCGCAATTCAATGAAATTTGGCACATGATCTTTTATAGTACCGTAGACGAAGCCTATTGAAAATGGTTAACATCGGTCCATTATTTTACTTAGCCCCCCTACAATTGAACCCCCGAATAGGGCTTTTAAGTTCATAATTATGTTTAATATACTCATATCTCGAAAAAAAAGCTGCAAAAACCAAGTTCTATACAAGATTTGATGACCCTCACGAATTCCATAATAATAGGTCCTCTATGAAAAGCCCCCATCAAAATTTCACTTAAATGTCTACAATTTTATTTAACAATAAACGGCTTAAGTATGTATATCTGAGGCAAGGTAAAATTCAATTTAAATGCTTTATTATATTATTTATTAGTATTATATGGTCGGCCTCGCCCGACTATAATTTCTTACTTGTTTCTAAAGTACTTTCATTTTCAGTTCGTATAAGTATAACATTTCATATAAAATTTAAATTTTTTAAATGTTTATTGACTTTTTTCACTAGTCAAGCATGACATCTGTTGTTGCGAGTAGTTTATGAAAAAATAAATGTCTCTGTTACAAATATTTTTATCCATATATCCACCAGAAACATACATACGCAGTAAAAACTTTCATTTTAAGTCATTATTTTTACACGGTAATGTCATTGGAGTAATTACAAAAAGTAGTACAGCTTCTATATCTTCACTCGCAAGATGACTAATAAATTATAAAGTATTTATATAACACATTATTAGTAAGACCTTATAAGACTATTTCTATGTAATCCATACGATATGTAGTAGTCATTGAAAAGTATGTTGTTAGGTAAGTAATTACAACTGAAAGTTTTTGCTGGGTACATACTATTTATATCTATAATGTTAATAATATTGTTGTATTTGGGTGTGTATGTATGTATATGTATTGTTATTTAATTTAACGGTTATAAATTTATTTAATGTTCTTTTACTCTTATAAAAAAATATAGAAAAACACAACACATTTTATAGACAAGGAGTAAAAATTGTCAACAGTTCTATTAAATGTGTCAGTATGTGACAAATAAACATGTTAAATTAATGATCGGACGACACATTAATTTGTGACTTTAAGCAAATAGTAATTAATAAAAGGAATTAATAAAATTTCGTTTTTAAAAAGGGTGTAGTTTTTGAAATTAAAGTTTATAAAAAGACTAGAGAATATGCAAGAATGTTAAGTATTCTCCTAGTTTCAAACTTGACCGGAAATTAAAATGGAGACACCACATATACGATAGGATCAACAAGGCACGTCGGATTCCGTTGGTACACGGTTGGCACTAAATTATGGGGACAAAGTGGGCCTGGGGTACTATACTAAAAACCCAGAAACAGTAATATACCACCGTTTACAACCCAAGCTTCCAGGCAGAAGTCCGAGCAATAACGGAATGTGTAAATTGGATTACACGCCTGAAGTTAATTAGGGCGATATCAGGTGATAGAATTCAATCTAAGATCGTATTGGATTGTAAGAAAGCTTTAACTGAATACTCTTCCAGAGGTAAGATTTATATCATATGGGTACCAGGCCACTCGGGAGTAGTGGGCAACGAAAGGGCAAATGTAATAGCTTTAAAGTAAAAGGAAATCGAGGTACTTAACCTGATAAACGCATAGCCATTCGACGCAACAAAAGCTGAATTCAAAATGTGGGTGAGCGAATCCCATAAAACCTCTTGGAATAATGAAACGGTGGGTACAACCACAAAGATCCTATGGGGTGACCCTGATGAGAGCATGACGGAAAGGCATTCGTCGAAGTTAGATCCAAGTATTTTGGAAGTGATGTTATTCCCGAAATAACATTACTGACTAACACTGATTGGAAAATTCTTAGGAATTACGTCCAGGAAACAGTTTCTAAACATTTAAAACGTAACAAATTTTTTTCATGAAAAGGAGCTCACAACAGGCCCGATAGTGGCCTAGGTGTATTTCTTCGGATTTAATGTAGTATACATCTTATGCGAGGTACCATACCCCCGATTGCGAATTCGCCAATTTATTAACCAAATCTACTCAGGAATGTTAAAGTTCTTCGTGCAAAATTTGAGAATTCTAGGTCAAATAGTTTCACATATATAGGAATTTTGTATTCAATTTATGTAGGAAGTAATACGCCACCTTTTTGTATTTCGCCAATTATTACCCAAATGTTAACATAGATGTTAAAGTACTTCGTACAAAATTTAAGAATTCTAGCTCTAATAGTTTCCCAGATAAACAAATTTTTGTGTTTAATTCATATGGAAAGTGCCACGGCCCCAAATTTTGTCCCCAAAAGTTCACATCTATTTCAAAATTGTTTTAGCAAAATTTGAAGATACTAGCTGTAATAATTTTCCAGATAAAATAATTTTTGTATTTAATTCATATGGGAGATACGCTCCCAATTGCTAGTCCGCCCATTTGTTGTCTTAAATATTAATGTTGATACTAAAGTGGCTCCGAAAAAAATTTGGCGACTCCTAGCTGTTATATACATATGTATTTACAAATATATAATTTTCTTTATATGAAAGGTGTCACGCCCATTGTAGCTATGCCTCACATTTTGTATTCCGAGACAAACAAACATACATACATATAGACGGACATGACTATAACGCGTTGGATCTTAGAATCTAACCCAGAATATATATTTCAAGGTGTTACAAACTGTATAACAAAATCAACATTCTGATACAAAATATATAAAAGTCGAAGCATAGATCTCCAAGTTATACTACGTTTCAAATGGACCTAGATAAACCACTTAAGAATTCTTATTCAGATTTAAGATAAAACTGGAGCCGATAATAATCTCAAGATCTCCTGCTTAGTATTTAACAACTAAGTATACAACAAACTTAAAATCTTCAAAATTTAAACAAATAATAAAGTGTAGCCAGGCATTTGCAAACTGGCTGTCTTACTTCCTATTATAATAATAATGGGTATAACAACTATAGACGCATCGCAAAACTTTCAAAGAAACTAAAATAAACAAATTAAAAAGAAGTGCTCTTTTTGCGCTTCTAAAACTTTAAACAATTCCCAGATCACTTAAAATCACAAAAAAATAAATCATAATAAAATTATAATTTCTATACAGACTTTACTCTAAAAAAGTTCAAAAAAAAAACTCTATAATATTCCAAACAATTTGCAATATGTAACAGCAAAATGACAGGCATACAACAACAATGGAGCGAGCAATCAAAAACTCATTTCCTGCTAGAAACTTACAAACAACAAGACAACTTTAATATGTCGCACACAACAAAAAAACCCTTTTTTATCTAAAAATGTGGTGGCTGCTCTTAGGAGACATTTAAAAAAAAGTTTATGGCACAAAATGACAAAAAACAAGTTAGAGTGCTATATTCGGCTATGCCGAATCTTAAATACCCTCCACCAGCAAGCTACTTTTTATTGAAACCCATTTATCTATCTAATTTTTAGATAACTTGGCAAAATTTTTGTGTCCTTATTGAGGGTACTAACATTTATGCATATGTCAAACTAATTTTAATTAGGTCGAGAAAAATGTATATTAATAGGCCAGTTTAAAAACATTTTAATATAATGATTAACTGTACACAGAACATACTAATTTTGAATTTTATCCGGATATAATCATTTAATTACGAATTAAGTGGTATTAAGTGATTTTCAGAAGTATACCTTATATGGGAGCTAAGACAACCTATGGACCGATCCGGAAGAAAAAATCCGTAGAATGATTTATATGTATATACAAAATACACATTAATGTCGAATTTTATCCCGATAACTTTGATGGTTAATGTGCATTTGAGTAATTTTCGGAAATGGTCCTTATATGGGAGTTGTGACCAATTATCAACCGATAAGGAAAAAAAATTCGTATAATGATTTATATGCCAAAAAAAAATCAAGTCGAATTTTAGTACAATAGATTTATTAATTAATGTGCGTTTAGGTGATTTTCGGAAGTGAACTTTATATGTATAGGAGCTATGACCTTACACAAAACATATTTGTGTCGAATTTTATCAAGATATCTTTATTTGTTAATGAAATATGTGCGTTTAAGTGATTTTTTTGAAGGAGCTATTACCATATATGGAACAATCCGGAAAAAAAATTGGTAGAATGATTTATATGCTCACAAAACATATTCAAGTCGTACTTTATCCAAATAGCTTTATTATTCAAAGAAATATGTGCGTTTAAGTGATTTTCGTAAGTGGACCCTCTATGGGAGCCTATCCGGAAAAAATTTCGTAGAGTGATTCATATAAAGACAAAACATATTTGTGTCGAATTTTATCAAGATAACTTTATTTGACAATGAAATATGTATTTTTAAGTGATTTTAGGAAATGGGGTTATATGAGAGCTATGACCAATAATGGACCGATCTGTAAAAAATTTGGTGAAATGATTTGAATGTACACAAAACGTATTTTTGTCGAACTTTATCCCAATAGCTTTAGAATTCAATGAGATATATGTGTTTAAGTGATTTTCGGAAGTGGACCTTATATGGGAGCTATGACCAATTATTGGCCTATCCGGAAAAAATTTAGTGGAATAATTCATATTTATACGAAATATATTTATGTCGAATTTTATCACGATAGCTTTATTTGACAATGAAATATGTATTTTTAAGTGATTTTCGGAAATGGGGTTATATGGGAGCTATGACCAATAATGGACCGATCCGTAACAAAATTAGTAAAATGATTTGTATGTATACAAAACATATTTGTGTCGAATTTTATCCCGTTATCTTTATAATTCAATGAAATATATGCGTTTAAGTGATTTTCGGAAGTGGATTTTATATGGGAGCTATGACCAATTATGGACCTATCCGGAAAAAATTTCGTAGACTGATTTACATTTAGACTAAACATATTTGTGTCGAATTTCATCAAGATAGCTTTATATGACGATGAAATATGAGCTTTTAAATGATTTTTGGAAGTGGACCTTATATGGGAGCTATGACCAATAATGGACCGATCCGTAACAAAATTAGTAAAATGATTTGTATGCATACATAACATATGTGTGTCGAATTTTATCCCGATATCTTTATAATTAAATGAAATATATGCGTTTAAGTGATTTTCGGAAGTGGACTTTATATGGGAGCTATGACCAATTATGGACCTATCCGGAAAAAATTTCGTAGAGTGATTTATATTTAGACTAAACCTATTTTTGTCGAATTTCATCAATATAGCTTTATATGACAATGAAATATGAGCTTTTAAATGATTTTCGGAAGTGGGCCTTATATGGGAGCTATGACCAATAATGGACCGATCCGTAAAAAATTTCGTAGAATGATTTGTATGTACACAAAACATGTTTAACTCGAATTTTATCACAATAGCTTTATTCATCAATGAAATATGTGCGTTTAGGTGATTTTCGGAAGTGGACCTTGTATGGGAGCTATGGCCAATTGTGGACCGACTGAGATCTGCGTTGACAGTATGATTTCTGTTCATATTATATTTGCATGTGCAAAATTTTGTGTTGATACCGATATATTTGAGGGAGTTATTAGCGATAAACTAATTTCCGGGAATATATACCTTTGTATGGGGGCTATGGGAAATATTGAATCGATTGTAAAGATTTTCAACATAATTGATCACTGCCGTGAAAAAATAATGTGTGACAAAATTCATCGAAATACCTTTGGTAGTTTCTGAGAAAACTTCAAAAGAATGATGAAAAAAACGTAATTTTTTTCGAGGTAGTCTGAAATTTTTACTCATAGCTTTTTACGTTGTGAACCGATTTTGCTGATTTTCAATACCAAACTGCTTAGGATAACAATAAATATTTTGAATGAATTTGGTTGATTTCCTTTGCTTAGTTTTAACGTGAGCGTGTTTTACACAGACAGACAGACAGACAGACAGACAGACAGACAGACGGACAGACGGACATAGCTAAATCGACTCAGAATTTCATAAGGACCCGGAATATATATACTTTGTTGGGTCTTAGATGAATATTTCTTGGTGTTACACACGGAACGACAAACTTATATATACCCTCTATCACCACTGATGGTGGTGGAGGGTATAAAAAATCAAACATACAATATAAATATATAAATGTCATTAAGTTATTAAGTAGCGAATGTATAGCAAATGATACAACAACAAGAAAACCTCGAAAGAGACAACCATGAAATAAATAAATCAAATAAACCATAAATAAGTTCTACCAGCAAAAATGATGTACAACAACATAACGACAGTGAAAACACCAGCAACAGAAGCGACAACAGCAGTAACAATACGAAGAAAAAAACAGCACAAATCAAAAAGCCACAAAGTAAAAAAACCAATAGCAGTAAAGGGAAATAAAGGAATAGACTTTTAGGTTTTATAAGGCACAGTGTGACTCAACTTGGATGGGTGGCTGTCATTATAAATATCCATAACTAAATTATCTTCTAAGATATTCGAAGATCACAGGTTTGCAGCATCTTGAATATGAATAATCTGTCCCATACCGGGATATACGACAGATATTTTATTTATTCTCAATTAAAAATTTGTTTTTTAACATTTCAAATCTAAAACACTGTGAATAAATAGAAAAAAGCCCCATCAGCCACAAAAACGAATACGACGACGATGTCAAAAACAAAATGATATTCCCTCTAGTCTGGGTTAGAGTGTAAGGAAAGGATGCTTCTTTCTGATCAATGATGTAGAAATATTTAGTACTTTTTTATTTATTTATGTAACAGTGTAGATGTGTGTGTTATGGGATGTTTGAAATGTGAGTGTGTTTTAATTCAGTTTTCATTATACATATTTTTCTTATTTTTTACTTCAAATTAAAAAACTAATTAGAATGCGGATGTGATTCTGAGAAAAATTTATACTTCATTACGATTCAAAGTTTTTTTAATTTTTTTAAACAGCTTTAAACTTAAATTTAAGCTCAGCTTTATATCAGTTCTAGTTCAGTTCCACATCTGTTCTAGATCAGTTCTAGTTCAGTTCTAGTTCAGTTCTAGTTCAGTTCTAGTTCAGTTCTAGTTCAGTTCTAGTTCAGTTCTAGTTCAGTTCTAGTTCAGTTCTAGTTCAGTTCTAGTTCAGTTCTAGTTCAGTTCTAGTTCAGTTCTAGTTCAGTTCTAGTTCAGTTCTAGTTCAGTTCTAGTTCAGTTCTAGTTCAGTTCTAGTTCAGTTCTAGTTCAGTTCTAGTTCAGTTCTAGTTCAGTTCTAGTTCAGTTCTAGTTCAGTTCCTTCAGTTCTAGTTCAGTTCTAGTTCAGTTCTAGTTCAGTTCTAGTTCAGTTCTAGTTCAGTTCTAGTTCAGTTCTAGTTCAGTTCTAGTTCAGTTCTAGTTCAGTTCTAGTTCAGTTCTAGTTCAGTTCTAGTTCAGTTCTAGTTCAGTTCTAGTTTAGTTCTAGTTCAGTTCTAGTTCAGTTCTAGTTCAGTTCTAGTTCAGTTCTAGTTCAGTTCTAGTTCAGTTCTAGTTCAGTTCTAGTTCAGTTCTAGTTCAGTTCTAGTTCAGTTCTAGTTCAGTTCTAGTTCAGTTCGAGTTCAGGTCTAGTTCAGTTCTAGTTCAGTTCTAGTTCAGTTCTAGTTCAGTTCTAGTTCAGTTCTAGTTCAGTTCTAGTTCAGTTCTAGTTCAGTTCAGTTCTAGTTCAGTTCTAGTTCAGTTCTAGTTCAGTTCTAGTTCAGTTCTAGTTCAGTTCTAGTTCAGTTCTAGTTCAGTTCTAGTTCAGTTCTAGTTCAGTTCTAGTTCAGTTCTAGTTCAGTTCTAGTTCAGTTCTAGTTCAGTTCTAGTTCAGTTCTAGTTCAGTTCTAGTTCAGTTCTAGTTCAGTTCTAGTTCAGTTCTAGTTCAGTTCTAGTTCAGTTCTAGTTCAGTTCTAGTTCAGTTCTAGTTCAGTTCTAGTTCAGTTCTAGTTCAGTTCTAGTTCAGTTCTAGTTCTTTAGTTCTTCAGTTCAGTTCTAGTTCAGTTCTAGTTCAGTTCTAGTTCAGTCCTAGTTCAGTTCTAGTTCAGTTCTAGTTCAGTTCTAGTTCAGTTCTAGTTCAGTTCTAGTTCAGTTCTAGTTCAGTTCTAGTTCAGTTCTAGTTCAGTTCTAGTTCAGTTCTAGTTCCGTTCTAGTTCAGTTCTAGTTCAGTTCTAGTTCAGTTCTAGTTCAGTTCTAGTTCAGTTCTAGTTCAGTTCTAGTTCAGTTCTAGTTCAGTTCTAGTTCAATTTTAGTTCAATTAAGTTCAGTTCTAGTCCAATTTTAGTTCAGTTCTAATTCCAGTTCTATATTTACAGCAACTACTTCAAACTCTTAGAGTTATGTATGTAAATAGCAAGATCTATATTATATTGCATGTTTTCGTTAATGAATAAAATATTGCATGACTTCCATATTATTCATGCATTTTAATCAGTTATAATTCCCCCATATCAAAAAATTACTTTTCTGTAAAGTTCAAGAAAATATTTTATACATGAACTACATAAAAAACTTTAAATACACCAATTAAAACTTTAAAAACTTTATATGTATGTTTATGCTCAAAATAATACTTTCCTCCTCTTGACAAAATTTAAGTTTTTTGGCAACTACAAAAAAAATCAAATTAATTGTGGCAAATAGTTAACAAAGTGTAGAAATATAATGCCACACTCTATCATGGATTAAAAAAGTTGTAAATGAATTTGGAAAAAATAAATATAAAAATGAAAGAAAAGAAAACTTAATATATTTGAGTAAACAATAGCTTTACTTTAGTTTATTTCAGCTTTTCTATTTTCTAATTTAAATTGAAAACGTAAGATTTTGACAGTGGTGGTTAAAAGTTGAAAAGAAATGAAAAAGAAAATCTCACCCAGATTCATTTAAAAGTTTTACAACAAACGCATTTAAAATCATCAAAATTCAATTATGACTAAAAGAAAAACTTTTGTTTTTCCTTTGCACACATTCTGTTTATTGTTTTTAAGCTAATGCCTTTGTCTTTTTTAAACAAAAATTCATTTAGGAAAATGTGAAAATTACAACTAAAAATTTCATTATTATCAAATACATCAAGAGCATCTTCATTATTGTCAAGTTAATTAAAGTGGAAGTAAGTAAGCATCATCGCCATCATCATCATCTTCAACGCTCTCAGCGCGCTGCATCGGCAGGAATACATACTAGATGACAAGTAGGATCTAATATTTGTTGTAGTTTAATTTTGTTAGCAATGTATAACAAGTTTACTTGACACTAAATAATCATTTTCATAAAGTTTTGTAAATTATTTTACATTGTTTAGTTTATTTTGTTTTACAACAGATACCAGCTGTTTTAGTTGTTTGTAAGAAAAATCTAACTATGAAAGATAGTGAAACTGAAATGAAAACTAAAACCTCATTTAAAATCTGTTATATTTTTGTGACCAAATTTCGAACAATAAATACTAAATGAAATTACTCGTTAAAATATTTTAAAACAAATAGAAATTAAGAGGGGGTCGAATAGTTGCAATAATAGTTCAGTTCTAGTTTAGTTCTAGTTCAGTTCTAGTTCAGTTCTAGTTCAGTTCTAGGTCAGTTCTAGTTCAGTTCTAGTTCAGTCTAGTTCAGTTCTAGTTCAGTTCTAGTTCAGTTCTAGTTCAGTTCTAGTTCAGTCTAGTTCACAGTTCTAGTTCAGTCTAGTTCAGTTCTAGTTCAGTTCTAGTTCAGTTCTAGTTCAGTTCTAGTTTCAGTTCTAGTTCAGTTCTAGTTTCAGTTCTAGTTCAGTTCTAGTTCAGTTCTAGTTCAGTTCTAGTTCAGTTCTAGTTCAGTCTAGTTCAGTTCTAGTTCAGTTCTAGTTCAGTTCTAGTTCAGTTCTAGTTCAGTTCTAGTTTCAGTTCTAGTTCAGTTCTAGTTCAGTCTAGTTCAGTTCTAGTTCAGTTCTAGTTCAGTTCTAGTCTCAGTTCTAGTTCAGTTTCTAGTTCTAGTTCAGTTCTAGTTCAGTTCTAGTTCAGTTCTAGTTCAGTTCTAGTTCAGTTCTAGTTCAGTTCTAGTTCAGTTCTAGTTCAGTTCTAGTTCAGTTCTAGTTCAGATCTAGTTCAGTTCTAGTTCAGTTCTAGTTCAGTTCTAGTTCAGTTCTAGTTCAGTTCTAGTTCAGTTCTAGTTCAGTTCTAGTTCAGTTCTAGTTCAGTTCTAGTTCAGTTCTAGTTCAGTTCTAGTTCAGTTCTAGTTCAGTTCTAGTTTAGTTCAAGTTCAGTACTAGTTCAGTTCTAGTTCAGTTCAAGTTCAGTTCTAGTTCAGTTCTAGTTCAGTTCTAGTTCAGTTCTAGTTCAGTTCTAGTTCAGTTCTAGTTCAGTTCTAGTTCAGTTCTAGTTCAGTTCTAGTTCAGTTCTAGTTCAGTTCTAGTTCAGTTCTAGTTCAATTCTAGTTCAGTTCAAGTTCAGTTCTAGTTCAAGTTTAGTTCTAGTTCAGTTCTAGTTCAGTTCTAGTTCTAGTTCAGTTCTAGTTCAGTACTAGTTCAGTTCTAGTTCAGTTCTAGTTCAGTTCTAGTTCAGTTCAAGTTCAGTTCTAGTTCAGTTCTAGTTCAGTTCTAGTTCAGTTCTAGTTCAGTTCTAGTTCAGTTCTAGTTCAGTTCTAGTTCAGTTCTAGTTCAGTTCTAGTTCAGTTCTAGTTCAGTTCTAGTTCAGTTCTAGTTCAGTTCTAGTTCAGTTCTAGTTCAGTTCTAGTTCAGTTCAAGTTCAGTTCAAGTTCAGTTCTAGTTCAGTTCTAGTTCAGTTCTAGTTCAGTTCTAGTTCAGTTCTAGTTCAGTTCTAGTTCAGTTCTAGTTCAGTTCTAGTTCAGTTCTAGTTCAGTTCTAGTTCAGTTCTAGTTCAGTTCTAGTTCAGTTCTAGTTCAGTTCTAGTTCAGTTCTAGTTCAGTTCTAGTTCAGTTCTAGTTCAGTTCTAGTTCAGTTCTAGTTCAATTCTAGTTCAGTTCTAGTTCAGTTCTAGTTCAGTTCTAGTTCAGTTCTAGTTCAGTTTAGTTCAGTTCTAGTTCAGTTCTAGTTCAGTTCTAGTTCAGTTCTAGTTCAGTTCTAGTTCAGTTCTAGTTCAGTTCTAGTTCATTCTAGTTCAGTTCTAGTTCAGTTCTAGTTCAGTTCTAGTTTAGTTCAAGTTCAGTACTAGTTCAGTTCTAGTTCAGTTCAAGTTCAGTTCTAGTTCAGTTCTAGTTCAGTTCTAGTTCAGTTCTAGTTCAGTTCTAGTTCAGTTCTAGTTCAATTCTAGTTCAGTTCTAGTTCAGTTCTAGTTCAGTTCTAGTTCAATTCTAGTTCAGTTCAAGTTCAGTTCTAGTTCAAGCTTAGTTCTAGTTCAGTTCTGGTTCAGTTCTAGTTCAGTTCTAGTTCAGTTCTAGTTCAGTTCTAGTTCAGTTCTAGTTCAGTTCTAGTTCTAGTTCAGTTCTAGTTCAGTTCTAGTTCAGTTCTAGTTCAGTTCTAGTTCAGTTCTAGTTCAGTTCTAGTTCAGTTCTAGTTCAGTTCTAGTTCAGTTCTAGTTCAGTTCTAGTTCAGTTCTAGTTCAGTTCTAGTTCAGTTCTAGTTCAGTTCTAGTTCAGTTCTAGTTCAGTTCTAGTTCAGTTCTAGTTCAGTTCTAGTTCAGTTCTAGTTCAGTTCTAGTTCAGTTCTAGTTCAGTTCTAGTTCTAGTTCAGTCCTAGTTCAGTTCTAGTTCAGTTCTAGTTCAGTTCTAGTTCAGTTCTAGTTCAGTTCTAGTTCTAGTTCTAGTTCAGTTCTAGTTCAGTTCTAGTTCAGTTCTAGTTCAGTTCTAGTTCAGTTCTGGTTCAGTTCTAGTTCAGTTCTAGTTCAGTTCTAGTTCAGTTCTAGTTCAGTTCTAGTTCAGTTTCGTTCTAGTTCAGTTCTAGTTCAGTTCTAGTTCAGTTCTTCAGTTCTATTCAGTTCTAATTCAGTTCTAATTCAGTTCTAATTCAGTTCTAGTTTTCAGTTCTAGTTCAGTTCTAGTTCAGTTCTAGTTCAGTTCTAGTTCAGTTCTAGTTCAGTTCTAGTTCAGTTCTAGTTCAGTTCTAGTTCAGTTCTAGTTCAGTTCTAGTTCAGTTCTAGTTCAGTTCTAGTTCAGTTCTAGTTCAGTTCTAGTTCAGTTCTAGTTCAGTTCTAGTTCAGTTCTAGTTCAGTTCTAGTTCAGTTCTAGTTCAGTTCTAGTTCATTCTAGTTCAGTTCTAGTTCAGTTCTAGTTCAGTTCTAGTTCAGTTCTAGTTCAGTTCTAGTTCAGTTCTAGTTCAGTTCTAGTTCATTCTAGTTTCAGTTCAGTTCTAGTTCAGTTCTAGTTCAGTTCTAGTTCAGTTCTAGTTCAGTTCTAGTTCAGTTCTAGTTCAGTTCTAGTTCAGTTCTAGTTCAGTTCTAGTTCAGTTCTAGTTCAGTTCTAGTTCAGTTCTAGTTCATTCTAGTTCAGTTCTAGTTCAGTTCTAGTTCAGTTCTAGTTCAGTTCTAGTTCAGTTCTAGTTCAGTTCTAGTTCAGTTCTAGTTCAGTTCTAGTTCAGTTCTAGTCAGTTCTAGTTCAGTTCTAGTTCAGTTCTAGTTCAGTTCTAGTTCAGTTCTAGTTCAGTCTAGTTCAGTTCTAGTTCAGTTCTAGTTCAGTTCTAGTTCAGTTCTAGTTTCAGTTCTAGTTCAGTCTAGTTCAGTTCTAGTTCAGTTCTAGTTCATTTCTAGTTCAGTTCTAGTTCAGTTCTAGTTCAGTTCTAGTTCAGTTCTAGTTCAGTTCTAGTTCAGTTCTAGTCAGTTCTAGTTCAGTTCTAGTTCAGTTCTAGTTCAGTTCTAGTTCAGTTCTAGTTCAGTTCTAGTTCAGTTCTAGTTCAGTTCTAGTTCAGTTCTAGTTCAGTTCTAGTTCAGTTCTAGTTCAGTTCTAGTTCAGTTCTAGTTCAGTTCTAGTTCAGTTCTAGTTCAGTTCTAGTTCAGTTCTAGTTCAGTTCTAGTTCAGTTCTAGTTCAGTTCTAGTTCAGTTCTAGTTCAGTTCTAATTCAGTTCTAGTTCAGTTCTAGTTCAGTTCTAGTTCAGTTCTAGTTCAGTTCTAGTGTTCTAGTTCAGTTCTAGTTCAGTTCTAGTTCAGTTCTAGTTCAGTTCTAGTTCAGTTCTAGTTCAGTTCTAGTTCATTCTAGTTCAGTTCTAGTTCAGTTCTAGTTCAGTTCTAGTTCAGTTCTAGTTCAGTTCTAGTTCAGTTCTAGTTTCCGTTCTAGTCATTTCTAGTTCGTTCTAGGTGTTAGTTCAGTTCTAGTTCATTTAGTTCAGTTCTCGTTCAGTTCTAGTTTCAGTTCTAGTTCAGTTCTAGTTCAGTTCTAGTTCAGTTCTAGTTCAGTTTCTATGTCAGTTCTTAGTTCAGTTCTAGTCTCAGTTCTAGTTCAGTTCTAGTTCAGTTCTGTTCAGTTCTAGTTCAGTTCTAGTTGCCAGTTCTAGTTCAGTTCTAGTTCAGTTCTAGTTCAGTTCTAGTTCAAGTTCTAGTTTCAGTTCTAGTTCCGTTCTTAGTTCAGTTCTAGTTCAGTTCTAGTTACAGTTTCTAGTTCAGTTCTAGCTTTCCAGTTCTAGTTCAGTCTATTCAGTTCACAGTTTAGTTTGTTCTTTCACTATCTTTAATTATAATCCCTATTAACCCCCTCAACTTGCTAAATGAAAAACTTTTGTACTTCCATGCATACTACTATAAGGAAAACTTTAAACCTAACCGTCAACTACCACTACGGATGCACTACAACTTTAATAATAAACTTAAACATGAAGAAAAACCAAAAAAAATAAAAAAAAAATTTAAATAGATTTTTGCCTCTTAAATTTTTCTTTTGGTAACATACATACATAAAAAGTTCTTTATTTTCAGTTGTTCGTCTTCAGTTTTGTCTGTCTGTCATTGTTTTTATTGCAACAAAAAAAATGAAAAAAAAAAACCTAAGAAGTTTTTCTTGGCAAAAATATTTTGCGTTGAAGATTAAATTGATTTTGTTGATGTTTTTTGGCTGCTTGTTATTATTGTTGTTCTGAAGTTGTGGCGGTAAATTTATTATACTTTTTGGTTAAGTTTTATTCTTGTATATAAGATAGATTTAACTTTAAGACGGTAAGAGGACTGACATAAATGCTTTCATTGTTTTGTGTTGTTGGCATAAATAGTGATATTGTTAGTGTTTTAGATTTTTAGTGTAGTAAGACTTATATTTGAGGAAATACATAAATTTTGTTTAATACTTTTTCAAATATTTAGGATTCGAAAATAATTCCTCTAGAAGAGATTTGATAGATTTGAGAGGGTATATGTATGTGTATTTTTATTTCGTTTTAAACAAGGAGGTTTTCGAATTGTTTTCTTAACTGGAATCTTTGATTCCATCAAGAAATTTCTCAATAAAACCTGTATACGAATTCGTGGTATACAGTTACTTAATAAGTATTATACCGCTTGAAAAAACCTTATATAATTATATTCAATATACTTTGTATTGATTTTCTTCATTCCCAAAAATTTGTCTAAAATAAGCATGAGCATCATTGTACTAAACAAGCTGACATTTACATAATGTTTCCGCTTAAATTCTTTGAAAATTATTGACATTTAAAAATATTATTTTGCACAATAAGAAAACTTAATAATGAATTCACTAAATTAGAAACAATTTTAAACAATGAATTCAATAAGTTGTTTACACTTACCTTGGCTCAGAATAAATTTCATAAACACCTGAAAATGGGGGGAAAAAAGCAAAAATTAAAAATTTATTTATTCTTGTGCGGTGTTGCTTTAATTTTTGTTCTGTGAAAAAGAAATCAAAATATTTTTTTTACAAATTGTATTTGACTTAAATACTTTTGGCCAAAATCATTAAATATTTACTTACACACAAAATGCGGTAAGAGTAACGAAAACAATCCGCCCACATTTAAAATTTAATAAACCAAATATTGAAAAAAAAAAAAAAATAAGTAAAAGTCTGGTTAAATTCATTTTCTTAAATTTTCTTTTGCTGTTTCCGTTTCCTAATAAATATGTACGTATGTATGTATAAGGGAAATTGTGTTAAGGACAAAAATTGTTTGTACTTAAGTTATGTTTTAAGCTACTTTTACATTAACCTTAAAAACAGCTAAAATGACTATCTCAGTTATACATACATATATGTATGTACATCAGAAAATCTTCTTAGATAGTGTAAAGTTGTTTTCAACAAAATCATCAAGAAATTTTTTGCCATAACAATAATAAACCTAATAAAAAATTATGATACAACGGATAATATTGATAATCTTATATGATGCGCAATAACAAAAAAAAATACATACATAAAGCTGAAATAAAATCAGAATCATACACACCCTTCACATTCCAAATGTTGTGTTTCCATTATCTCTTATGTGTGTGTGTGTCTTTTCCGTTTCCCCAGTATGTAATATTTTCAATGTTTTTTCTTTGTATCTGTCTGAGTATAATTTGCCAAAAAATTGTTTAAGACAAAAGATGGCATAAAAAAGTTTTTGCGTTAAAATAAGTGTTTAACATAAATGCTACATAATCATTTTGTGTGTGCGTTATTTTTTTTAGTTTTTCTAAGTGGTTTTTATGATAAAAAGCTAATAATCATTGAAAAGAATTATAAATGGCGAAGATGTTTTTTTACACTCGAAAAAAATGCTTATTCGTTAAGCACACATTAGGGGAAATCAGAAAAACTGTTTTATTGCTGAGCTCAATCTCTGCAAAAAAAAATATATATATTTTTCCTCCTTTGAATTTAGAGAGATGGATATTTAGTTTTAGAATAATCCCAGCACATATAAGTTTTAAGCAATATCCATTTTAAATAAACTGAATTCGGGCAGCCCTTATAATTATTTTTATTGGTCCTACACCCTCCTTAAAGCAAACCAATTATCCCAGAATCTGAGCCAATTTAACTACGTCCATCTGTGTGCCCATGTAAACATTGTGTTCTCGCTACAGGTCGCAAATTTCAAGATTTCAAATTTGATTAAATTTGGCACATACTCTTCTTATGGAAATAGTTTCGCCTAGCCCCCATACAACCTTACCCCCCGAATAGGGCTTTTGAGCTCAATAATGTTAATAATGTTAAATATCTGAAAAAAACCCTCAAAACTTAGTTTTATAAAAGTGCCGATTTTCGCAATGATCGGGCCTCATTTGACCCAAGCCGCCATACAAAGTCCCCTTTACCGAATTACTTAAAGGTCAAAATTCAATTATAAACACAAATAACACGATGATATTCTGTATAAAGGTCTCTAACAAAATCCTCCCATATAAACCCTCGCTTAATTATTAAAGAAATTGTCAAAATCTTTAACATATTCATTGTTTTAGGGTATCATATGGTCGGCTATGTTGGACTTGGTATCGTCTTGTTTCGTCTTGATTTTTTTCTTTCCAAATTTTGAATTTGAGTGCTCATAACTTCCAGACTTGTTCTCAAATTTTTGAATGTTTACGAGTTAGTTATTTGTTAGTAGGTTAGTTAGTTAGTAGTTATTTTGTTAGTAGGTTAGTAGGTTAGTAGTTAGTTAGTTAGTTAGGTAGTATTTAGTTAGTTAGTAGTTAGTTCGTTAGTTAGTTAGTTAGTAGTAGTTAGTAGTTAGTTAGTTAGTTAGTTAGTTAGTTAGTAGTTAGTAGTTAGTTAGTTAGTTAGTTAGTTAGTTAGTAGTTAGTTAGTTAGTTAGTTAGTTAGTTAGTTAGTTAGTTAGTTAGTTAGTTAGTTAGTTAGTTAGTTAGTTAGTTAGTAGTTAGTTAGTTAGTTAGTTAGTAGTTAGTTAGTTAGTTAGTTAGTTAGTTAGTTAGTTAGTTAGTTAGTTAGTAGTTAGTAGTTAGTTAGTTAGTTAGTTAGTTAGTTAGTTAGTAGTTAGTTAGTTAGTAGTTAGTAGTTAGTAGTAGTTAGTTAGTAGTTAGTTAGTTAGTTAGTAGTTAGTTAGTTAGTTAGTTAGTTAGTTAGTTAGTTAGTTAGTTAGTAGTTAGTTAGTTAGTTAGTTAGTTAGTTAGTTAGTTAGTTAGTTAGTTAGTTAGTTAGTAGTTAGTTAGTAGTTAGTTAGTTAGTTAGTTAGTAGTTAGTTAGTTAGTTAGTTAGTTAGTTAGTTAGTTAGTTAGTTAGTTAGTTAGTTAGTTAGTTAGTTAGTTAGTTAGTTAGTTAGTTAGTTAGTTAGTTAGTAGTTAGTAGTAGTTAGTTAGTTAGTTAGTTAGTTAGTTAGTTAGTTAGTTAGTTAGTTAGTTAGTTAGTTAGTTAGTTAGTAGTTAGTAGTTAGTTAGTTAGTTAGTTAGTTAGTTAGTAGTTAGTTAGTTAGTTAGTTAGTTAGTTAGTTAGTTAGTTAGTAGTTAGTTAGTTAGTTAGTTAGTTAGTTAGTAGTTAGTTAGTTAGTTAGTTAGTATTAGTTAGTTAGTTAGTAGTTAGTTAGTTAGTTAGTTAGTTAGTTAGTTAGTAGTTAGTTAGTTAGTTAGTTAGTAGTTAGTTAGTTAGTTAGTTAGTTAGTAGTTAGTTAGTTAGTTAGTAGTTAGTTAGTTAGTTAGTTAGTTAGTTAGTTAGTTAGTTAGTTAGTTAGTTAGTTAGTTAGTTAGTTAGTTATTAGTTAGTTAGTTAGTTAGTTAGTTAGTTAGTTAGTTAGTTAGTAGTTAGTTAGTAGTAGTTAGTTAGTTAGTTAGTTAGTTAGTTAGTTAGTTAGTTAGTTAGTTAGTTAGTAGTTAGTTAGTTAGTTAGTTAGTTAGTTAGTAGTTAGTTAGTTAGTTAGTTAGTTAGTAGTTAGTTAGTTAGTTAGTTTTTTTTTTTTGATTTTTTTCCAAATTTTGAATTTGAGTGCTCATAACTTCCAGACTTGTTCTCAAATTTTTTAATGTTTACGAGTTAGTTATTTTGTTAGTAGGTTAGTTAGTTATTTGTTAGTAGGTTAGTAGTTAGTTAGTTAGTTAGTTAGTTAGTTAGTTAGTAGTTAGTAGTTAGTTAGTTAGTTAGTTAGTTAGTTAGTAGTTAGTTAGTTAGTAGTTGTTAGTTAGTTAGTTAGTTAGTTAGTAGTTAGTTAGTTAGTTAGTTAGTTAGTTAGTAGTTAGTGTAGTTAGTTAGTAGTTAGTTAGTTAGTTAGTTAGTTAGTTAGTTAGTTAGTTAGTTAGTTAGTTAGTTAGTTAGTAGTTAGTTAGTTAGTTAGTTAGTTAGTTAGTTAGTTAGTAGTTAGTAGTTAGTTAGTAGTAGTTAGTTAGTTAGTTAGTTAGTTAGTTAGTTAGTTAGTTAGTTAGTTAGTTAGTTAGTTAGTTAGTTAGTTAGTTAGTTAGTTAGTTAGTAGTTAGTTAGTTAGTTAGTTAGTTAGTTAGTTAGTTAGTTAGTTAGTTAGTTAGTTAGTTAGTTAGTTAGTTAGTTAGTTAGTTAGTTAGTAGTTAGTTAGTTAGTTAGTTAGTTAGTTAGTTAGTAGTTAGTTAGTTAGTTAGTTAGTTAGTTAGTAGTTAGTTAGTTAGTTAGTTAGTTAGTTAGTTAGTTAGTTAGTTAGTTAGTTAGTTAGTTAGTTAGTAGTTAGTTAGTTAGTTAGTTAGTTAGTTAGTTAGTTAGTTAGTTAGTTAGTTAGTTAGTTAGTTAGTTAGTTAGTTAGTTAGTTAGTTAGTTAGTTAGTTAGTTAGTTAGTTAGTTAGTTAGTTAGTTAGTTAGTAGTTAGTTAGTTAGTTAGTTAGTTAGTTAGTTAGTTAGTTAGTTAGTTAGTTAGTTAGTTAGTTAGTTAGTTAGTTAGTTAGTTAGTTAGTTAGTTAGTAGTAGTTAGTTAGTTAGTTAGTTAGTTAGTTAGTTAGTTAGTTAGTTAGTTAGTTAGTTAGTTAGTTAGTTAGTTAGTTAGTTAGTTAGTTAGTTAGTTAGTAGTTAGTTAGTTAGTTAGTTAGTTAGTTAGTTAGTTAGTTAGTTAGTTAGTTAGTTAGTTAGTAGTTAGTTAGTTAGTTAGTTAGTTAGTTAGTTAGTTAGTTAGTTAGTTAGTTAGTTAGTTAGTTAGTTAGTTAGTTAGTTAGTTAGTTAGTTAGTTAGTAGTTAGTTAGTTAGTTAGTTAGTTAGTTAGTTAGTTAGTTAGTTAGTTAGTTAGTTAGTAGTTAGTTAGTTAGTTAGTTAGTTAGTTAGTTAGTTAGTTAGTTAGTTAGTTAGTTAGTTAGTTAGTTAGTTAGTTAGTTAGTTAGTTAGTTAGTTAGTTAGTTAGTTAGTTAGTTAGTTAGTTAGTTAGTTAGTTAGTTAGTTAGTTAGTTAGTTAGTTAGTTAGTTAGTTAGTTAGTTAGTTAGTTAGTTAGTTAGTTAGTTAGTTAGTAGTTAGTTAGTTAGTTAGTTAGTTAGTTAGTTAGTTAGTAGTTAGTTAGTTAGTTAGTAGTTAGTTAGTTAGTTAGTTAGTTAGTAGTTAGTTAGTTAGTTAGTTAGTTAGTTAGTTAGTAGTTAGTTAGTTAGTTAGTTAGTTAGTTAGTTAGTTAGTTAGTTAGTAGTAGTTAGTTAGTTAGTTAGTAGTTAGTTAGTTAGTTAGTTAGTTAGTTAGTAGTAGTTAGTTAGTTAGTAGTTAGTTAGTTAGTAGTTAGTTAGTTAGTTAGTTAGTTAGAAGTTGTTCGAGGTGAGTCTGATGGTGTCTGATGCAGAACGGTGTCCACTCCGCCTACACCTAGGACTACTTCATGCTTACGACGAAATTTAATTCAAATATGTATTTTGAGTGCGATGTTATACCAGTTATTACATCCCTTCCTACGTCCAAGAAATATAATATCTGAACATTGGTGAAGGAATTCCTGTAATATATTTAAGTTAGCGGCTTAGCTAACTTAAATATATTTTTTGTTTTACTAACAACTTTAATAAAAAACTAAATAAAATTAAACGATTATTAAATGTTTTTCCTAGGCCTTCATAGATGCGAAACTTTGCTATAGAAATAAAAATTAAGTTAAATAAATAAATATGTATGATATCATTTTAACAACTTAAAAGCAATTTCCTTTTAAAACATTATACAATTACTGAGTAGAAAACATCCATTATACAGAAACAAAGAACTCTTAAGCGGGTAAAAAGAAGCAAATAATGGGGATAGTGGCGGCAAGCAGTAACATCAGTATCAATGGCACTTGAAGTTCTATATAATACTCTTAATATTGCTAGTTGTGTAATTTTTTTTTTAATTTTTTTCTGTAATGTTAACTTTTTAATTTAGATAAAAAGAAAAAAAGACATAGAAAAAATTTTTTGTAAATTTTTTGCTATCTTTTATTTTTTTTGAAAAAAAAAAAAAAAAATACTAGTAAATAAAAAAGAAACCATTTAACAAAATAGTATAAAAAAACATACAAGCGAGACTTTGAAACTTTATACTTTATTTGGTTAAAAATAAAGAGAGATGTTACTTAAAAAGGAAATCATGGTCAAAAGGACAAAAACAAAAAAAAACTCAAGCTGGAAAATACTACATGATAGACGAATGGAGGGAAAAAAGAGAAATTTATTTAAAACAAAATAAATGATGATGTTGATGTAAGTAGTATTACATACTTAAACCAGCAAACACTAGATAAAAAAGAAAAAGGTTTTCAATTGTTTTTCATATAATTTACATGCTACTGAAGAGTACTACTGTCTACCGGCCTCATTATATAGAAGTAGTGTAATAATGACTAGTTAATTATATGAGTTATAATTATGTACTTATGTATTCATTTGATATCTCTCTGGTAAACTACAGTGGGATGTATACACTTTATTCTTACTTACAGTGTTCTTTCATCTCCTTACTTGTAAGCATTTTACATAAGTGTTGATATCTCGATCTTTTCAAATAATGAGTAAAAATGTCAATATGTAAGTTGTAAAGTTCTTTATTTGTAATGCAACTTTTTGCTTGGACATAAGCCTATAAGTTTAGTAAGGAAAGCTAGTGAATACATGTAATATTCTATAATAGAATGGAAAACAAGTGTAAAACTTTTATGTGGCATATAATTTAATACCATTATATATAGAAATCACTTTATAAAAGCCTCCACAAAAAAAAAACAAGTGCAACAAAAAGTCATGTTGTTGCCTTAAACAACTGCACATAAAATATATACCGAATATTTTATTTATGCAGAAAATTGTACAGATACATATTTACATGTCATCGAAGGTTTAGGCAAAAATTTTGAAAAAAAAAAACAAATGCAAAACGAAGTCAAGGTACAGCTTACAATTTTTATACCCACCATCAAAAAAGATGGATCCGTTTGTAACACATCGATATATTGGTCATAGACCCGCTAAAGTATATATATATATATATACTGGGTCCTTATTAAATTCTAAAACGATCTAGCCATGTATGTCCGTCTGTCTGTCTGTCGGTCTGTCTGTCGGTATGTCTGTCTGTCTGTCTGTCTGTCTGTCTGTCTGTCTGTCTGTCTGTCTGTCTGTCTGTCTGTCTGCCTGTTGAAAGCACGATAGAGTCCGAACGGAACGAGATAGAGGATTGAAATTTTCCACAAATATTCTCTATAGGTAAGGTTTGTCTTATGATCAAAAACTTCTCTACCAAATTTTATGTTGATCGGTCTATAATTGACCCTACCCCCCCATATAAGGTCCCCTTCAGAAAATTACTTTAATGCTCATTATTGGCTTGAAAATACGAGTATAGTAATAAAATTTAATCTCTCTACCAAATGTATTGAGGATCGGTCCATAAGAAAATTACTTTAACGATCTTTGCTGACTTAAAAATACGTGAACAGTTATGACATTTTATATAAGAAACATTTATAGGAACGTAAATCTTCCTACCGATTTGCATGCGGAAAGTGTCGAGAAGTAATATTCGATGAAAAGATGTTTTGTATGAACCAAAGTTGGTCTAAAAAAATTTTATGAAAAACGGCCAATTATTAACCCTTTCTCTCACATAAGGTGCACTTCAGTTAATTTGATGAGTAATATCACCCTGATGTTTATAGAGTAGCATTCCATTTAAGGCATACGCTTTGAACTTGTTACTATTTCATCAAACTTCTGAAACATAGTCCAGACTCCAGACGTTATTATTTCTAGATTCCTTTGTTTAGTTTGTCAATAGACTGGTCTATAGATTAGGTTAGGTTGATAGGAGGATGGATCTACATCAAATCCGAAAAAATACACCTAGGCCACCTGTTGTGCGATCTTTTTCATGAAAAAAGTTTGTTGGTCCATAGATTAGTTAATAGACTAATCCCTAGACTAGTCAATAGACTAGATCATAAACGAGTTAATGCATTAATCCATATTGAAATTGCTTCATAATCAATCTACAGCTTCTGCCAAATTTTATCCAGATCACATGGTCCCACAAACGGATGAACAGAGAGAGTGAGAGAGAGATAACTTAATCGACTCATAAAATGATTCTACACTAGGTATAGAACCATTATTTCCCAACATAGTGGTGTACAGTGTAACTCATGTGAAATAAAATATCTTAACGCAACATTTTAATTCTAAAATCTTTTAAGTTTAAATATTTGCCTAACGACCCTCGCATAAAGTTACTATATATTTTAAAAAGTCCATCAAGCAAGTGATGTTTTCAATAAAATTCATATTTCTATGAGTGACAATGTTTTTACATGTTAGATGAGAGGCCATATAAAAGGTCAATGCACAATTTTGTTTTTGTATTATTTTGAAAATGGAATTTTATGATTGTTGAAAAAAAATATAATGCAAATAAATTTAAATGTTGAAAAGAAATTTAGAACAAATTTAAGTTGGTAAAATAAATATAAATAAATTTTAAGAAAAAGAACTGAGTAAAATATATTGATTTTTCTTTCTATAACATGGTTAACACATCAACATATTGATCGTACGTATACAATTTTAAGAAGATTATGTCATGACCTTACTTACGGCTACTGATAGCACATTAAGTGTAGTACATATTTTCTAAGATCATCGATTTCATTCTTAACTTTTTATTGATTACTATTATTTTCTATGAAAATTTAATAAATAAACAATTTTATTAAAAAAATACAATTCGCCCAACGTGGGGCTCGAACCCACGACCCTGAGATTAAGAGTCTCATGCTCTACCGACTGAGCTAGCCGGGCATATAACCAATCGCTTGCTAAGCAACTAACAAAAAAATAAGTTCACACTATCTACAACAACAAAAACATTCAATCTAATAATAGAAATCAATTGTTGTTGTTTTGTGCGTACAATCTTAAAGAACGTGCTGTGTGATCACACCTGTGTGATCGTTAGCACCAGTAAGTTGTTCTAGCATAAGCATAAAAGTAAATATGTATGTATGTATCTATGTTCACAAAAATAGCATGAATATTTTAAGCAGCTATTTATAGATTTCTATGTTGTTATTCGAGAAAACGTTCATTTTATGATCTTTTGTTAGAATGTGAGCAAAATTTTAATTATTTGTTGAAGAATATTTCTATTTAAATTAAATTTTTGTTGTTGTTAACTTAGAATTTTAATGTTGTTGTAAATTATTAAGTAAAATATGTAACTGGTGTGCATACATATGTATATTATTTAAAAATATATGTATATATTTTTTGTATTTAAAGGGAAATAACCTTGATATAACTTCTATTAATATCTAAAATTTTTATTAAAAAATTAAACGCGCCCAACGTGGGGCTCGAACCCACGACCCTGAGATTAAGAGTCTCATGCTCTACCGACTGAGCTAGCCGGGCATATATTAGCGAATCCTCAAAACATACACTTTAATAACGTTTGTCTTATAAGCTTTTAGAACAGATGTCAAGTCAAAATATTACTTGACAACTACATATAGTACGAATCAAAATAATCACTAGATTTGAAGGAAAAATCGCAATATTTCCCGTCATGAAAAATTGGGTCCCACGTATTAACTTGTGCCAGCACTTTCGCGACGGACATTTCAACAACTTTAAAAAGTTGATTTCAATATACATATGTATAGTGGACATCACTCGTTTGCAGTTAAAATAGTGAGAATTACGATCGGATCTAAAATTATTAACTAAGTGAGAATTATATCTATAACAGTTTCATTAAAAGGGTGAAACTTTGGAGAATATTCCAGCTTTTCAAAATATGCCCGGCTAGCTCAGTCGGTAGAGCATGAGACTCTTAATCTCAGGGTCGTGGGTTCGAGCCCCACGTTGGGCGAAATTATTTTTATACCCACACATCGAAATATTGGTCATAAACCCACAAAAGTATATATATTCTGGGTTCTTATTAAATTCTAAGAAAATCTAGCCATGTCCGTCCGTCTGTCTGTCGAACGGAATGAGCTAGAGGGTTGAAATTTTCGACAAATATTCTCTATATGTAAGGTTTGTTGGTATTGAAAATGGGAAATATCGGTCCACGTTTTCGGATAGCTCCCATAGAAGTGGACCCATGAAAAACAGCTTTAACGGGCATATCTGTTTTAAAAGTAATAGTAAAGCAATAAAAATCGACATAAATAAGTTTCATATGAGCCAAAATCTCTCTACCAAATTTTATGTGGATCGGTCCATAATTGACCATACCGCCCATATAGGGTCCCCTTCAAAAATTATGTTAACGCTCACTACTGGCTTAAAATACGAATATAGCGATGAAATTCAACACATATAAGTTCCATGCAAGCCAAAATTTCTCTATCAAATTTTATGTGGATCGGTCCATAATTAACCCTACCCCCCCATATAGGGTCCCCTTCAGAAAACGACTTCAACTCTAATTACTGTTTTAAAAATACGAGTGTAGCTATGAAATTCGACACACCTAAGTTCCATGCGAGCCAAAATCTCTCTATTAAATTTTATGTGGATCGATCCATAATTGACTATACCTCCCCATATTAGGTCCCCTTCAAAAAACAACTTTAACGTTCATTACTGGCTTAAAAATATTAGTATATCAATGAAATTTGACATACTTAAGTAAGTCTCTTATGAGCAAAATCTTCTCTACCAAGTTTTACGTGGATCGGTCCACAATTGACCCTACCCCCATATAAGGGCCCCTTCATTTAATTACTTTAACGCTCATTACTGGGTTGAAAGTACGAGTATAGAGATGAAATATGACATAAGTAAGTTTCTTACGAGCCAAAACCTAAGAAACTTTTATAGGAACTTAAATCTTCCTACAGAACAGTAAAAAATTCACCCTACCTCTCATATATGGTCCTTTTCAGTAAATTTGATTAGTAATATCACCCTGATGTTTGTAGGGGAGCATTCCTTTTACGGCATACGGTTTGATGGTGGGTATATAAAATTCGGCACAGCTGAATATAACACTCTCACTTGTTTAGACTTTAAAATATTTTCTGAATAAGAAAAGATATTTGTATTGCCGCGTGCTATATGGAGATACAAATTGTGATAAAATGCTAGGAATTACGTTAGTAAAGACTGTGTATTATCACATTTTCTATATAACGTTATCCATTATGCTAAACGCCGAACATGTCAATAGAGTCAAAGTCTGAGGATTACAGAGGCATTTAAAGGAACTCGACTACATGGACGATATCCGTCTCCTTACATCAAATATGCAAAACTGAAATGATCGAAGAAAAGTCCGCAAGAGTGGAACTGAAGAACAAGGCGGTAAAAATCAGAGTTATGCGAATCGCTTCCAGGACACAACCATTTCTTTTTCAATATCAACCGATAGAAGATATTGATATTTTTTGACATCCGTATTGTGCCTTTATTACAACACGTGATTCCACCTAGAACATAAATGCATATATCATGCTAAACCCCGTATGGCTATCCTCCTAACAATCGACTAACACGAAGGACACCATTAGTATTCAAGTTTTTGTGAATTTACTTAAGTGTGTAGTTTGGATCAGAAGAATCAGGAACACTGATTTTTGATACACCACTTGCCAGATTCCCATCCAGGCAGAGATACGTAGACGAAAGTGTCGTTCGATTGGAGGAAATCTAAGAAATAAGAAATCATCGTTTTAAAAAAATTATAGTGATTTCAAAAATTTAAATTTTTTCGAAATTGATTGTACATATGTATAAATAAGTATTAGTTGTTATCTTCAGTGTGACCATTTTGGCATTTTTGCAGCTAGATTTAGCATTTTTTATTTTGATTTAGCTGCAAAATTTTAATTTAGCATTTGGCATTTTATTTAGCATTTTTATAAAATATTTTTAGCATTTTTAGCTTTTTTTTGCAATTTTTGTATATAAATAAGAAAGACAAATTTTTGCAAAAAAAGATTTATATTGGAAATAGGTTTAACCGGAAAAAATCAGAATTAAATGTCTACCCAAACACAAGCAACAAGAAATATGAGAAATGTAATAATTTACACTGTAATTCAAAATAATGCAAAAAGATTCATGAAGATAAATAACTTAAAATTACGCCAATACAAGTGAATACTTTAAAATTTTGTATTCTAAAATATTTTTCTGGAACCCAATGCTTTTTTAAATTCGAGGTGATAGAAATAATTCAAGAGATTTCATATATTTTTACAAATACGTTCAGTACGCTATTTTACAAACTAATACTTTTTGTTTGCTCATGGAATGAAACATATAATTTTGGAAAATGCTATGTATGACGGTTAATTAACAAATTTTATTTTTTCCTATATGAAATAAAGAGGTTTTAATTTTTATCATCCTTCAGGAGTTCTTGTTAATTTATTGAAAATAAGTATTGAAAAAAATCAATAATATATAATTAAGACTTTCTCATCCTACTTTCTGTTCTTTTTATTTTTACAAAATTTTTAGTAATTTTGTTGTCACGTTTTTTTTTTAATTAAAAAAAATACATAAATTTCGAAAATATTATTGACAATTTATTCCAGAATTACAAACTTACGGATTTGAATATACCTCTCAATTCATTTCATACATTCTCATATATATTTTTCCGAAAAAATCTTGGAAGTATGAGTTATAAACCTGACATCTATACACCGAGATTTAAAATTATTTCAACGGAATTTTCAATATTTTTGTGACATGAAAACCATTTTTAAAGTGTTTTGAGGAAGACAAAACTAGAAATATACTTTTCCTCCCGAAACACATATAGGTTTTATACCATGAGCAACTAGTGTAATTAATAGAGTTTTAATATAATTTTTGCATTCAGAAATATTTTAAAGTTAGAGACATTACATATTGCTAAATTTACAAAAATATTGAAATAATTTTTATCTTAATACCACGAAACTTAATTTTTTACCCTACTCCACTATACTACGTTTGAGTATACTAATCGGTTAAAAATCATTTTCTGAATCGATTAAGACATGTAAGTCTGACCGTCTAGTAGAGGTTGAAATTTTCAAAACAATAAGCACGTATGCTTTTTGATCCAATGACAAAACCTTTTAAAAATGGTTAAAGTCCGTCCTTTATTTTACCTAGCCCCCATACATATACAAATGTATAAAGCCTTTCTCAGAAAATTAGTTTAAATATATCGGAACCAAGGTTCAATTCAAAATAAATGCTTTATTGCGAAAAATAAATCAAATTTTATACTCATATGGTCAACCACGGCAAAATATACTTTCTTACTTGTTATAAATTACAATGAATTTCAGTTACAAATTAATATGAATTGTTCATAAAAACACTAAAAAAAATTTAGCATTTTTTTTTGGCATTTTAAAATCAATTTAGCATTTTTTCTAGCATTATTTTGGATGGGATTTAGCCGCAACATTTTTTGAGACCTGGTCACATTGGTTATCTTATATGCCCGGCTAGTTCAGTCGGTAGAGCATGAGACTCTTAATCTCAGGGTCGTGGGTTCGAGCCCCACGTTGGGCGCTGAAAATAACTTTTTAAGAATATACTTACTCATAAGTATTTGAAAACAAATTTAATAATACTTTAGAATCTTGAAAAGTTATCGTGAAAATATATCCGTTGGAAATATAATTCTAACACAGATTTTTGATGATCATAATTGTTGAAATCACTGGATGAAAAATAAAATATATACTTCGACTATATACTATATAAATCATCTGTTATATAAAACTTAGAATTTCAGATTAAGTTTTGTTTTTTTTTCGAACTAGAAAAAATTCTGAGAAATTGGTTCTGATATACCCTAATACGTATATTTTTAAACTGAAATCATATTTTTTGATAAGTTTACGATTTAAATATCGAATATGCCCGGCTAGCTCAGTCGTTAGAGCATGAAACTCTTAATCTCAGGGTCGTGGGTTCGAGCCCCACGTTGGGCGCAAAATATAGCTTTTATAAATAAGTGATTGATTTCACTGAAGGCTTTTAACATGATAATTTGGTAGTCCTAGAGGCAGCCTGACACAAAACTGGCCCTGCAATTAATTTAAGTCTTTGTAAGAACAGATATTTACTGCAACGCTATATATAAAATGGACCTGGTACTTTGACTTAATATCATTGTAGGGGGATTAAAATTGCCTCCTTTAGAGTATTATTTCTTGAGAAAAAGTTTGGATAAAATTTTTTTTTTGGTTACCAAAAATTTCCAAATATGCCCGGCTAGCTCAGTCGGTAGAGCATGAGACTCTTAATCTCAGGGTCGTGGGTTCGAGCCCCACGTTGGGCGATTCTATTCTTTTATATATGTATTTTTCTTCACGTTTATTTTATTAGTTATTTACCCAAATTAAAATGATTTATAGAAAGTTAAATCATTTTTCATTATTCTTTCTAAACTTAAGTCAATATTATAAATCACGTAATTTAAATAAACTTCTAAATTTAAAATAAATTAAACAACACTTAAGAGCTGTTTTTCGTGTATTCATTCATGGCTTTCTGCTTTTAATATAATTAATTATGTGAAATACATTTAACTGCCTTAAATGTTTTAGACATTTATTTTTCTTTTAGCTATTTTCATTTATTTTCGTTGTTGTTTTTTTTTTTTACATCTTCGACGATGACTTTTTCCACCAAGTTACTTATCGCCGTAGAAAAAAACTGAACTTAAAACGAAACTCTTAATAAACAATAGTTGAAAAATGTTTTAAATGTTAATCAAGCACAAAGTAGTTAATTAGTTTTTAAGTCTCGCGTGGATAAATATTGATTTATGGCAGTAGCAGCAGCAACAACAACAACGAGATTATAAAGAAAACAAAACTGAAATAAAATTCAATACACATTTAATGTATCGTAAAATGTATGTACATATATACACACAGATACTCAGATATTTAGATACTCCTTGGCTCACACACGCGCTAGCCACAAAACAAAGTTATTTAAGGAGTGTTAGAAATGGTGTTTGCTGCACATTTCTGTTGTTGTTTTTATACCCACCATCAAAAAAGATGGGTGGTATATTGATTTTGTCATTCCGTTTGTAACACATCGAAATATTGGTCATAGACCCATAAAAGTATATATATTCCCGGTCCTTATTAAATTCTAAGACGATCTAGCCATGTCCGTCTGTCCATCCGTCTGTCTGTTGAAATCACGATAGGGACCACACGAGAGGAGCTAGACAGTTGAAATTTTGCATAAATATTTTCCATTGTTAAGGTTTGTTTGGTATTGAAAATGGGCAATATCGGTAAACTTTTTCGGATAGCCCCCATACAAGTGGACCTCCAAAAATCAGCTTTAACGGGCATAACTGCTTTAGAAGTACAAGTATAGCGAAAAAAATCGACATAAATAAGTTTCATATGAGCCAAATTCTTTCTACCAAATTTTTTGAGGATCGGCCCATAAATGACCCTACCCCCATATAAGGTCCCCTTCTGAAAATTACTTTAACACTCATTACTGGTTCCAAAATGCAAGTATAGCGATGAAATTCGCTATAAGTATGTTTCTTACGAACCAAAATCTCTCTACCAATTTTTTTTTTTAGGATCGGCCCATAAATGACCCTACCCCCCATATAAGGTCCCCTTTAGAAAATGACTTTAACACTCATTACTGGACTAAAAATTCGAGTATAGCGATAAAATTCAGTATAAGTAAGTTTCTAACGAACTAAAACTTTTTAACCAATTTTTTTAGGATCGGCCCATAAATGACCCTACCCCCCATATAAGGTCCCCTTCTGAAAATGACTTTAACACTCATTACTGGCCCCAAAATGCAAGTATAGCGATGAAATTCGACATAAATAAGTTTCATGTGAGCCAAAATCGTTCTACCAAATTTTTTGAGGATCGGTCCGTAATTGACCCTACCCCCCATATAAAGTCCACTTTAGAAAATTACTTTAACACTCTTTACTGGCCCAAAAATGCGAGTATAGCGATGAAATTCGTTATAAGTAAGTTTCTTACGAACCAAAATCGCTCTACGAATTTTTTTTAAGATCGGCCCATAAATGACCCTATTCCCCATATAAGGTCCCCTTCTGAAAATTACTTTAACGCTCATTACTGGCTAAAAAATACGAATATAGCAATAAATGTTTACACAATTAAGTTCCTCGCGAGCCAAAATCTTTTTAATAACTTTTATGTGGATAGGTCCATAATTGGCCCTACTTCCCCTATTGGGTACACTTCAGCAAATAGCTTAAACGCTCATTACTGTCTTAAAAATACGAGTAAAGCGATGAAATGCTACACACGTAAGTTTCTTACGAGCCAAAACCTCCGTACCAATTTTTTTGGATCGGCCCTTCCCCCATATAAGGTCCCCCTCTGCAAATAACGACAATGCTCATTACTGGCTTAAAAATATGAATGTGACGAAAATCGACGCACATAAGTTTAATGCGTGCCAAAATCTCAACCAAATTTAGGGAGGATCGGTCCATAATTTACCCTACCGCCCATATAAGGTCCCCTTTCAGAAAATTACTTAGACGATTATTACTGGCTTAAAAATATGAGTTATGAAATACGGTTATGAAATTCGCTCCGAATTTCATGCGGAATGTGACTGTAATTCACAAAAGGTTTCCTTCAGGAAAGAGTTTTAGTTAATAAAATACTAGTGTTCCTTGTTTAAAATACGAGTATAGCGCTGAAATTTTGCATAAACAAGTTCTATACATAATCTATGTACAAAATTTTATGAGTATCGGTTCATAATTGACGCTCACGGTTTAAAAATTGAAATAAAATATTTGTTTTTTAAAAATTAATATTTTGTTAGTTCAAAAGAGCTCGGTCCATAATTGACTTAAGCCATATTCCAAATATCACCCTTTTACGGCATACGGTTTGATGGTGGGTATATGAGATTCGGTACAGCCGAATATAACACTTTTACTTGTTTTTTTATAAGAAAACTAAAGGAAAACAAGTAAGATATTATAGTCTATTATGCCCGACTATATGAGGCCCTACTGTAGTAAAAAATTATTTTGGAAATAGACCATATAAGAGAGATTTGCTCACAATATTGCAGGTATTCTGTTATACGATTTGGGTTGAATTATACCTAAGGTTCTTGGATGGTCAAAAGAACAAACGGGAGTCACTTAATCAGCTTCTGACCCAAAGTTGGTTGCTATACTTTAAGGTGGTTGTATGTGCCAAGCATGACAAATATCATCACAAATGCATTATACTCTCCCCACTATAGTGGTGTAGGGTACAAAAAACTACATTACTATTTGTTGGAGGAGACAAAGAAACATGCACCATAAATCAAATGCTTTTAAGTTTATATTTTTTTCATTTATTCCTTGGATATTTTTCGATATTTTTTTCATTCTGTATTTTGGTGTTAAGAAAACGTCTGTTAAAACGATAATGTTAAAAAAGTTTCTGGTAAAAAAAAAAACGGAAGTTAAGGGTTTGGTCTAATGAAATGAGATTAACAGTAATTTGTATTAATTTTTTTTTAGTTCTACGAATAGAAATTTTTAATCGTTAAAACCATTGAAAATATTCATATCGTATGGTTAAATATGGGTTGGGTTTAATTCAGTTGAACTGCATGAAAGTAGAGGGTAGATAAATGAATATTTTAATGTAAGATTAACACGCAGATTATATAGAATTCTAATGGAATGTATGGTCAAATTTCAATAAATATTAAACAATAAAAATGTAATTTGCGCGCCCAACGTGGGGCTCGAACCCACGACCCTGAGATTAAGAGTCTCATGCTCTACCGACTGAGCTAGCCGGGCTTATATGAGAACAGATACCAATAATTAATATTATAAAATTTTTTCAAACCGAAATCGGCCCTGCTCTCTGATTCCATTGATTTGTCTAGGTTCAAAACAAAGGAACAATTTAAGCAATTGTAACCTTATCAAAAGAAAAATTTTGAGGTAAATTTGTATAAAATAATCTTTATATATTTGCTTTAACTAATTGAGACTTTTATAAACATTTTGTTTTATTTTAAGAGATTTCAATTTTTTAATTTTTTTTTTTTGTACTTCAACTAATTGAGACTTCTATAATATATTTCAGTTCTAGGAAACCTCAATCTTTATTTTTCGAAATTTCAATATTTTCTAAGATTCAAAACTTGAAATAAGCAAACTTCTTAAAATTCGCGTTAGATGCGAGCTTAAAAAGTTCTTTACAGCGTCCAACGTGGGGCTCGAACCCACGACCCTGAGATTAAGAGTCTCATGCTCTACCGACTGAGCTAGCCGGGCTAATGCACTCATATATTTTATATTAATTAATGAAATTATAAAAACTTTTCGGTCATAAAAAATCAATATTTAAACTCAATATTTAAAAAAAAAAAGATTACTTTATTTAAAATTTAGATATTTTAATTTTTTGAAAAATTCCTCAAAATCCAAGTTGCTACTAGATTTTACTTTAACTAATTGGGAATTATTTCCATTAAGTTTTCTACTTTAAATTCGGAATAATTTTTTTTAAGAAATTTCAATATTTTTCCAAACTTAAGTTTTTTACAATATTGAAATTTCCCAAATTTATAGGTGGTAGATTTAAAAAGTTTTTAACGCGCCCAACGTGGGGCTCGAACCCACGACCCTGAGATTAAGAGTCTCATGCTCTACCGACTGAGCTAGCCGGGCATATAATTGGGTAAGAACATAAAGATATAATGCTCTTAGGTTAGGTTAGGTTAGGTTAGGTTGATAGGAGGATGTATCTACATCAAAACCGAAGAAATACACCTAGGCCACTATCAGGCCTGTTGTGCGCTCCTTTTCATGGAAAATGTTTGTTGGTAAAAACAAAAACCTTATATAGTAATCACTAAATGTATTATCGTCCGATGTTCAGAAACTCAGTTTCCTGGACGTAAATCCTAAGAATTTTTCAAGCAGTATTCGTGAGGGATACTATCATTTCCAAGATATTTGGATCTAATTCCGGCGAAAGCTCTACATTCGTCTGAATCCTCACGTCCAATTTTGTATAGGTGTGCCCATAATACTGTGTGTCAACTCAGAATATGTACCATCATACTAACATCTGACTTGTTTAGTTTAAGGAGGCTTCTCGTCCTGCTCTCGTTAGGGTCATCCCAAAGGATCTTTGTGGTTCTACCCACGGTTTCATTATTCCTTATGGGTTTCTCCCACCCATAATTTTAATCTGTCCTCGTTGCGTCAAATGGTTTTGCATTCGTCAGGTTAACTACCTCGAGTTCCCTTCCCTTTAAAGATATTACATTCGCTCTTTCATTGCCAGCTACTCCCGTGTGTATTCGATTAGAGCTTTTTTACAATCCAATACGGTTTTATATTTAACTATATAATTGCCTTCGGGCTGTCGGTAAATACGTTAAGCCCTGTGGGCGCTATATTTATTCGAATCCAATTTACGAATTCCGTTATTGCTCGGACTTCTGCCTGGAAGCTAGTTTTGTGATTAGATAAACGGTGGTATTTTTCTGTGTAATGCTCTTAAGTGTTCGATAACCAAAGAATTTCTGCCTCAAGTCCTCAAAAGCAGGACAATAACCGAAAAGGTGTTTTTTATTTCATCTTCCCACCATTACAGCTTCTACAAGAATTTTTAAACTTTAAACGTACATTTACAATCATTTTTTATTAGCGATAAGTTGAAACTTTTCCATCTTGACTTATATGTAAGGAAATGCTTAGCAGCCTTAGAAAAGGCATCCGCTCTTAGATTGCTGTATAGTGACAGTCGAATGTCTCGCTATCTCTACAAGAAACCCCCGGCATTCTTGAACACGTCCTCGAGTGCTGTAAAGGCCGCTTCACCCTCAGATGAATATTCTTGCCAAATATCATATGATACAGGTTTTTAATGGCTATTACCTTGGCCTGCATTATACTGCAGTGATCTGGTAGTCTGATTTACTGTTCCGTATTCAACTCGATCACACAAATTATTCCAAATCCAACTGGACACCGATGTCCGGTATACGTGAAAGAGATATAAGAACAGTCGAATGTCTGTCTCTTCAAAAAACAATCGGCATTCTTGTACACTGATGAAAACGTTCTTAAGGGCTATGAATGCCGCTTCACTATCAGATGAATATTTCTACCAAATATGTATAATATGATACACTAGCTATACCCAGTGTGCTTTGCTACCCTAAAAGAAATATGTATAAATAAATACCAGATTTATTATATGTTACATATGAAAGATGTCAAGCAAATTATTGCAAGTTCGCCACTTTCTATCTATCGCCAATTTCTATCTATCTGTAAAAATTTTAATAATATAAGAGTTTCCAAGATGCACGAAATTTTGTATTTAATTCATATATGTTGTGCCAAGCAACCCATTGCAAGTCCGCCCTTTATGCTCTAAATGTTCACATGAATTTCAAAGTTCTCCATGTAAAATTTGAAGATTCTAGCTCTAATAGTTCCTCAGATATACGAATTTTTCTATTTGATTCATATGGGGGCTTCAAGACCCCCCAGATGAAAGTCCGCTTTTTTTTCCTCCAAAATGTTCAGATGAATATTTAAGTTCTTCGTGCGAAATTTGAAGAATTTAGTTCCATTAGTTTTCCAGATAAACGAATTTTTGTCTTTAATTAATATGGGAGGTGCCGCTCCCCTCATGGGTAGTCCGCCAATTTATTACCCAAAATGTTTAGATGGATGTTAAAGTTTTTCGTGCAAAATTTTAAGATTCTAACTGTAATAGTTTCCAAGATAAACGTATTTTTGTAGTTAATTTATATGGGAGGTGCCACGCCCCCCAATGATTGTCCGCCTACTTTTTGTCCTAAATAATTATATTGACACTAAAGTTGCTCCGACAAAATTTGAGGACTCTAACTGTTATATTATCTAAAATATACGGATTTAATATTTTCTTAATATAGGCGTGGCTCCTCGCCCACTTGGAATTTCAAAATAAAAAGTAGCCTATTACCTATTCCAGACTGTAGTGTTTCACTACATGCTTTTATACCTTTTATACGCTGTGAAAATTTGAATAAAATCGGTTCAGCCGTTTAGTAGTCTATAACGTTCAAACATACAAACACACATTCATTTTTATATATATAGATTTATATTAATTTAATACTTTGGCCTGAATCATACTGCTCTGATTTGGCAGCCTGAATGACTGTTCCATATTCAACTTTTGATTTTTATACATCTTCTCTGAAGTAAAGGATTTTGACATAGTAAGATCTCTCTGGGATTTGTCTAACAAACCCGGATCGAAAGCAGGTTTAGCTGTAGCTGAGATGTAGAATGGATGTATATTATAAATAAACCTGTCACCGATACTAGGTTCTGCATATAAGTAAACCTTATGAATATGTATATCAAATGAAAAGTATTCCGATCAACATGATAATATATCTTTCTGATCTTGGACTACATTCACCGATTTGTCAAATATTTCATTTTAAAGAATACAATTAAACTAAATATTTATTAAAAGTGTGAGTTTCGTGTAAAATAAATCAATATAATAATATATTTTAAAACATTTTTTTACAATATTAAATATAAAATTTTGGAAAAACTAAAATCTCCAATAAAAAAACTTGACCAAAATCAATTTAGCAAATAAAAACAACTCACAGACATGTAAATATACAAACCGAAAATGTTTCCCCATAAAATATAGGTAAACATAGAAATCTAGTTTTAAGTACACCAATGGTAATGGAGAGGAAAAAAAGTTGGTGATGATGCATCATAGTAGGTTTTCATTTGATTAGTTATCAGCCAACAAACCTAAAGGGGTTTTTTATTCAACACGTAATTTTTTTCTGGATTCCACAAAATCTATATATTGCGTGATGTCTAAAAATTCATTACATTTTTGAATTGATATCACTCTACAGGAATTCCAATATTTCTATAACTATTTAAATGAATTTTAATAATGTTTGTGTTAAGAGGAAAAAAAACATACCAACATATAAACTAAAATGATTCCGCAGGTGCCGCTTTACAATTTAAACAATGAAGAAAAAAAAACACAAAACAAATTTATATCAGCAACTCTACTACTGTATGGAAAATAAATTAATTTGAACAAAATACCATTTTTATTTACATACTGGTTGATAGGTTTAGTTTTGTTCGTAGGTTCATTCGTTGTATCTAATAGTAGTTTACATTATCAGCATCACTATCATGACTCTTTGATACCATGGTATTTGGTTACAAAGAAACTACAAAAACAAATATTCAAACGAAACAAAAATAAAATTTCATAGAACTGCTTACAGTTAAGATCATAAAATGAAAATGTTTTATAAAAACATCAAAGCCCTTTGTTACTCACATTTAGATTTTTTTTTAGCTTTAGCAGTGTGATATTACCAGGGTATTCAGGGTCTTAAAGGAATGAAATTTTTTTACAAATGTGTGTTTTTTTTTAATTTTAAAGCATTTGTTTTTTCCTTAATTCAGAAATATTTTAACAATGTGTTGACAAAAGAAGAGATTTTCTAAGAGAAGGGATTATATGGGGGCAAGGGTAAAGATGGGCGTATTCTTATAAAATTTGGTAGAGGGATTTAGGTCTACATTAAAGTTATTTATGCTGTAAATGATAGAGATACTTCATTTATCGTGAATTTTTACCTTCAAGTCATTTTTTGAAGAGGACTTTATATGGGGACTAGGGTCATTACGGAAATCGGCGGTATCATTTAGACTTATGTATATAAAACTAAGATTTGCCGATTTTTGTAGAGATACAAGAATATTTAAGAGCTCAAAGACCTACCCAGCAGTTCGGTCGGACAGTCCCGAACTCCCTATTTAACCTATGACATAGGTTTACACCTAGCCACCAACTGTCCACGTGGAGGAAGTCAATCGTCAGACCCATAGGTTACGAAGAGGCAGACAAGTGCTTTTTAAGTGTAAGGGGACACTAAAGTGACGGTTATCTTCACCCTCGTTTACAAAGAGTACATCCGTGATGAAAGACAAATTAAAGCCAACCAGGTGGTTAGACGTTAGTGGAAATCACTGTCTTTTTCGGATGCATTGACTCTTTGTCGAACTGTAGGGTGTTTGGGTGGTACGGTTGTATGGGAGCTAGGTGAAATAATGGAGATAATTTTATGAAATTTGGAGCGTGCGCGGTTGAAATCGGTCTATTATTTCACCTAGCCCCATACAACCGGACCCCCCGAATAGGCCTTTTGACCTCATAATAATGTTAAATGATCTACTAACACTACACAAATTGGAAAAACGTAGTTTTACATAAGTCTTAATAATTCTAGTAAAGATCGGGCATTATTTTACCCTAGCCCCCATACAAAATCCCCTTCAGAAAATTACTTGAATGTCCACAGTTCACTTATAAACACTAGTATCACGATGAAATTTGGCACAAATAAGTTTTATATAAACTTAAATCCCAACAATAAATTTTATAAGGATCGGACCAATTTGGATCATAGCCCGCATACAACCGGACCTATCAATTTGGGCCTATTAGCTTATAACTATGTCAAATATACTACTATCTTTCCAAAATTAGGCTCAACTACAATTTGATATAATTATAAATAACACTGTCAATTTTCGCCATTATCATGCCTCATTTGACCCTAGCCCCCATACTAAGTGCCCTTCAGAAAATGAGTTGAATATTCCAAATTCACTTATAAATACTAGTGTAGGATCAGTTATGGACCGATCCTCATTAGCTTGTATAGAGTGAGATGCTTTCATACAAAACTTGTTTATGCCGCTGTAATCGCATGCTCAAGGCAGTATTTAGCATAAAAGTAATTTTCTGAAGGGGACCTTATATGAAGCATATGATCGCATATTGACCGATCTTTATTAAAATATGTGGAACGATTTTAGTTCATACAAAACTTGCTTTTGTCCAAGTTCATCACTGCACTCGTCTTTTTAAGCCTATACATACGCTAAAGTAATTTTCTAAAGGGGACCTTATATAGAGGGTAGGCTCAATTACCGAACGATGCTCATAAAATCTTGTAGAGCGATTTTGTTTCATACATAATTTGTTTGTTTCGAATTTCATCGCTATATTCGTATTTTTAAAGTAATTAGCGATTAAGTTATGTTGTGAAGGAGACCTTATATGGGAAATATGGTCAATTATGAACCGATCCCTATAAAAATGTTTAGGCTCGTATGAAACTTATTTGTGCCAAATTTCGTCGCTGTTATCGTAGTTTTAAAACTGTTTTTCGGGGGCCATGCGAAAACATGAACCGATATTGTCCATTTGCATTACTAAACGAACCTTACCTAGAAGAAATATTGGTGGAAAATTTAACTATCTAGTTCTTTCCGTTCAGACTCTATCGTGCTTTCAACAGTCAGACAGACGGACGGATATAGCTAGATCGTTTTAGGATTTAATAAAGAACCAGATTACTTATATATAGATACTTTTGTGGGTTTATGGGCAATATTTAGATGTGTTACATACGGAATGACAAATAGTTGTACAATTTTTGCAAAAATAATTTTCCTCTTCTGATCCGTGCCGCCATCAGTTAACGTGGTCCTATCGCTCTAAATTTTTATTATTATTACTTAAAGTATAAGTGTAGAGGTCGATACGTCAATATTCGAAACTTCTGTAAAATTATAGAATTGAATATTTGGGATACTAGTAGACAGTCTCGAAGACTAAAGTATCAAATTGGGAAAAAATTCGTGAATAATACGATATTTTCGAAAATTAGTTAAAAAACTTTATCCTCGTTGGTCTGTGTAATTAAAATTTTTAATTTTCTTTAAAAAATTTAAAACCACATATTAAATTTTTCATTAAAAATCTAATTGTTCATTAAAAATTTAATATTTTCAAAATTATACCATTACTGCTTAAATATTGCATTTAGTAACGACAGAAAACACTTTACAACACTTTGGGCGTTTATAAGTCTTACGTAGTCTACGTTTACAAAATAGTATATAAGCTCAGTACCAATACAACAACAACTGTTAGCCTTTAGTATATAAATAATAATGGGTACATGAAAAGTTGAGAAGTGAATAGAAAGCATTACTTATTGCTAAACGAATTTTATTATGAGAGCTTATATTGTAAACGCTTTTTTGAATGTATAAAAACACAAAATATAGACATATTATATATCAATGGATAGGTAATTGTATCTAGTATTTGAATATGTTTAAATAATTTTGAAATTTAATTACGTTTTGAGTACAAACTTGTTTAAATATAATTTAAAAATTTTAATTTTATTAGCAAACAATGTGTGACAAAAAAGAATTGTCGTTTTTAGCCTTTGGTACAGTGTAACCTAAACTTCTTTTAAACCTCTGCTTTTGATATCAAATTACAGGTCTATTTTGTTTATACATACATACAAATGTATGTCTTTTGTATATATTGCCATTCCTATTGTAACCCTACAATAATAACAAGTAAGAAATTATAGTCGGGTGAGGCCGACATATAATACCCTACACCTTTGACAAAAATATAATGTGATTTAGTTGCCATAATAAAGCATTTAAGTTGAGTTGTACCTTGCCTTAGATATATATACTTAAGCCGTTTATTGTTGAATAAAATTGTGGACATTTAAGTGAAATTTTGAGGGGGCTTTTCATAGGGGCTAGGGCCATATGAGAACCTATTATTATGAAATTCGTGAGGGTCATCAAGTGTTGTATACAACTTGGTTTTTGCAGCTTTTTGTCGAGATATGAGTATATTAAACATAATTACGAAATAATGGGCCGATGTAAACCATTTTCAACAGGCTTCGTCTACGGTACCATAAAAGATCATGTGCCAAATTTCATTGAATTATCTCCAAGATTGCGACCTGTAGTTTGATTACAAGGTTTAAAAGCCCTATTCGGGCTATGGGGGCTAGGTGAAATAATGGACCGATGTTAACCATTTTCAATAGGCTTCGTCTACGATACCATAAAGATCATGTGCCAAATTTTATTGAATTATCTCCAAAATTGCAACCTGTAGTTTGATTGCAAGGATTACAATCCTTATTCAGGGTTCAGTTGTATGAGGGCTAGGTGAAATAATGGACCAATGTTAACCATTTTCAATAGGTTTCGCCTACGATACCATAAAAGATCATGTGCCAAATACTATAAAAGTTCATGTGTATTGAATTATCTCCAAAATTGCGACCTGTAGTTTGATTACAAAGATTACAATCCCTATTGGGGGGTTCAGTTGTATGGGGGCTAGGTGAAATAATGGACCGATGTTAACCATTTTCAATAGGCTTCGTCCCTGCGACAATAGAAGATCATGTACCAAATGTCATTGAATTATCTTCAAAATTGCGATCTGTAGTTTGATTACAAGGTTTACATGGACGGACGGAGAGACGGACGGACGGACATAGGTAAATCAACTCAGAAAATGATTCTGAGCCGACTGGTATACTTTAAGGTGGGTATAGGACCAATATTATTGTGCGTTACAAACATCAGCACAAACCCAAAAAATACAATAATAATAATACATATTTATAAATGTTTTCGTTGTTGTTGTTGTGATTGTTTCAATGTTTGTATTATTAAAGAAAATTAAATTACCCTCTTAATTGATTCAGTAATGGCCAATAAAAGTGTGTTTGCCATTCAAACAAAACAACTAACCGTCTGTCCATCCGTTTTTTTCAGTGTTGTGTCGTCGTTTAGCCATTACAATTCAAATTTGTTGTAAAAAAGTATTTCTATATTTTTGTAAATTTGTTGGTATATGCCACACAAAAGGAAAAAAAACAAGAGCACCAATCATTTGATGTGTGTTTTTGTTGTTTTTGTTGTTTTACATTTAAGAAACATTAAATGATGTTGAACAAATTGTTGATTTTGTCAACAGATCAATTATTTGTAGAAAAAAAAACAAAAGTTTGTAAATATTTATCACATTTGTTTTGCATTTTAAATTTTATTTCCATTTCTAGTGTGTTTTTTTATGAATTTCAATTACTTTTTTATTTAAATTGAGTGTTTGTTTTATGGGTAAAAGATTTCTTTATTTTTTTTTGTATGTGTGTGTGTGTGCGTTTTTTTTATATATATTTTCTTGGATTCCTAACATTTTCTGTTTAATCAAGATAATGATAAGAAAATTTAATTTGATTTCTTTTCTATTTGATATTGATTTTATTTTTGAAAAGTCTTAGTGTTTGAAAATACTTAAATAAATTAAATATTTGACATTCGGTCAATTTGTTTTCAACTTTATAAAATAAAACTGGTTGTTGATATAAGTAGATAAAATAAATTTAAATTTTTATTAAATAAAAATAAATATAAAATTTCTTTAAAAATATTAAAAACAAGTAAGAAATTATAGCCGGGCGAGGCCGTCCATATAATACCCTACACCTTTGACAAAAATATAATGTGATTTATTTGCCATAATAAAGCATACTTAAGCCGTTTATTGTTGCATAAAATTGTGGACATTTAAGTGAAATTTTGATGGGGGCTTTTCATAGGGGCTAGGGTCATATGAGGACCTATTATTATGGAATTCGTGAGGGTCATCAAATCATATATAGAACTTGGTTTTTGCAGCTTTTTGTCGAGATATGAGTATATTAATCATAATTATGAACCTAAAAGCCCTATTCGGCGGGTTCAGTTGTGTGGGGGCTAGGTGAAATAATGGACCGATGTAAACCATTTTCAACAGTCTTCGTTTACGGTACCATAAAAGATCATGTGCCAAATTTCAGTGTTTGATTACAAAGTTTAAAAGCCCTATTCGGGGGGTTCAGTCGTATGGGGGCTAGGTGAAATAATGAACCGATGTTAACCATTTTCAATAGGCTGCGTCTACGGTACCATAAAAGATCATGTGCCAAATTTCATTGAATTATCTCCAAAATTGCGAACTGTAGTTTGATTACAAGTTTTAAAAGCCCTATTCGGGGTTTCAATAGTGGACCGATCCGATCTTAATCATTTTCAATAGACTTTGTCTACGGTACCATAAAAGATCATGTGCCAAATTTCATTGAATTATCTCCAAAATTGCGACCTGTAGTTTGATTACAAAGTTTAAAATCCCTATTCGGGGGTTCAGTTGTATGGGGTCTAGGTGAAATAATGAACCGATGTTAACCATTTTCAATGGGCTGCGTCTACGGTACCATAAAAGATCATGTGCCAAATTTCATTGAATTATCTCCAAAATTGCGACTTGTTGTTTGATTACAGGGTTTACAAGCCCTATTGGGGGTTCAGTTGTATGGGGGCTAGGTGAAATAATGGAACGATCTTAACCATTTTCAATAGGCTTCGTTCCTGGGACAATAGAAGATCATGTGCCAAATTTCATTGAATTATCTTCAAAATTGCGACCTGTAGTTTGATTACAAGGTTTACATGGACGGACGGACGGACGGACGGACAGACGGACGGACATAGCTAAATCGACTCAGAAAATGATTCTGAGCCGATTGGTATACTTTAAGGTGGGTATAGAACCAATATTATTGTGCGTTACAAACATCAGAACAAACCAAATATACCTTCCCCACTAAAGTGGTGTAGGGTATAACAAGTATTTGAATTTTATTGTAATTAATTGGATTCGAATAAAATTGACACCCAAAACAAATGGAGCAGATATTTATAACAAGTTTATTTATAGATTTATGAATACACAAGAGAAACTGGGTGGTGGGTGAGTTTCGTCTTGTGTCTGGTTTAAGCATTTATACAATAATCTGAAAGTCTTCTGATTCTATTTCTTAAATTTTCTTTATCTGGAATAAATAGCTTTAGATTATAGTTACGTAATTCTCATAGATTACTTTTTGATTCTTAATCATCTTTTATCTCATTAAACCACATTATTTGGGTTGATAACCCTCAAATCGAAAATCTTTTCAAATTCCTTTAAATTCCTCAAAATATGTTATCAACATTTACTTTTAACAGTTTTATTTTGACATCGATGAACACAATACAGTCTGTTCATCTTTTGATAATCGACCCATAACAGTTACGATAATAACACCAACAAAAACTTTAATAAACTTTTTATGATTTTCAATTTACTTTACATTTAGCAAGGATCACATACCAAAAATAAAAACAAAAGTTAAATTACTTCTATTTAGTTGTAACGAATTTCATGTGCCCTTCTTTACTAAGTTTTACTTCTCCCGCCTTATAGTTCGGAGCTTTGCCCCGTTCAAATGCTATTTGATCGATAGAGAAAGCTATGAGCGATACACTTTAATCGGGTAATCGAAATTGTCTTAATTCGGTCCCAAAAGATTAAAAGTTCTTGTGTTGCGAATCCGCGTGTTTAGTTTTCTACATAAACTTTAAGAAAGGGATGTGATTGGGCGATCGAGCGAGACAAGAGAGAATGTATTATCTCCTCGAATCATGGATTACAATCAAATAATGTAACTAATAAATTTGAAGAGAGAATTGGCCGAAAAAGGCCCATAATGTATAGACACATGTTGTAATACCTGTTAAAAACTCTGTAGAATGAGGTTGTTGGTAAGTTTTACTTCTCCCGCCTTATAGTTCGGAGCTTTGCCCCGTTCAAATGCTATTTGATCGATAGAGAAAGCTATGAGCGATACACTTTAATCGGGTAATCGAAATTGTCTTAATTCGGTCCCAAAAGATTAAAAGTTCTTGTGCTCTGGAATCCATATGTTTAGTTTTCTACATAAATTTTAAGAAAGGGATGTGGATGAAGGAGAATGCATTATCTACATGATTGTAATCCTCGAATCATGGATTACACTCAATAATGTAACTGATACATTTAAAGAGAGGCTTGGCCGAATGAGGTTGTTGGAAAGTTTTACTTCTTCCGGCTTTTGTTAAGACCTCATTAGGTCATTGCGATTACATTTCGATCTTATCAGTTCAGTTCATCCTTGAGACATGCAAGACTGACTACGTAGATATTTTGACAGTTGGTTTTCGGATGTTTCTTGCGGCTCGCTTAATTTCTAATCCCAGTGGCCATTAGATTAATCTATAATCGCAGCTTTCAAAATTAAACCACCCGCTTACATTGATAAGGTTGAAGATATGCTTAAGATTTATTCCAGATAGCTCTACCATACCTGTCAGAAAGGAAGAACCAAAGTAATGCTCGATATTTTCCAATTTATTATGACAGCTTCGTCTGTAGTCATTGTATTCAAGACCTAGTCATCCGATACATGTAGAATATAATCCGTCGGCACCTTGCAATACAGGGTAGGCTGCAAAGTAAAATGTAGAAGAATCTACGACATTAACAGTTTTACAGCCAAATAAGAGCTGCAGAGACCGGACCAACTCTCTAAGCATTATAACAGAACAATGGCATACATATTAGCCTGTACCTACTGTTCGTAGATATATTTAGAATCATTAGAGCTATGTATGGGAATGCAGAACTCTCAATAATCTACAATGGGATTTCAAATAAACGCTGAAGTAAAACAAAGATGTATCATATCATCTCAGCTATTTACCATCGTGCTAGATGAAATCATGACCCAAGTCTGTACAGAGAGAAGAACAGACATCAACTCGAAGATTTTGATTATGCGGATGATATTTGACTCCTTTTGCACAAGGAGAGATTGGCTCTCAATGTTGGACTTGAAATAATTATCTATTAGCTGATACAATGACGCAGAAACAGACTTAAATAACAGGCTCAGCGAGAGAGCCATTCGGATGTTCTTAATCCTTACAAATATCAATAACATAGATCTCTGGAACTTTTCTAACGAGGAAATCTCTTGATAATATCACAAGTGGAATTTTAAAGGCTCAAGAAGCTGACCAAAGAACACCTAGCGACGTAATCCGTAGTGGATTTTTTATTTTCATTTGTAGCTGTTGTTCTAATTTGTATTATAGTTTTATGAAACTACTAAATCGGTTCCTCCAACTATAACGATAACAATTGTGAAAATTCCAAACGTAATGAAGAACTTATGTATACCACTATCACTAAATTAAAGGGTGTAAAAAGAGCAAAAAACACACAAAGTTTTAAAATTTACCTTCGCAAACCATGTAGCAATATTTTACCATGTCCTTCACATTTAACACTCTCTAGCATACTCCACTAACACCTTGAACCACACACGCACACATAAAACAGACAAGTATTAAAACTAAACAAAAAAACTTTTTGCAAACTGAAATACACTCAAAGGGAAAAGTCAGTAAATTCAGTTATTTTAAACATAAAAAATTGTAGTTTTAATGAATATAAATCGAAGGCTATGGGTTTAAACCGACTTCTAACATTAACATCAAATATTAGCCATTGATATTTAAACTTTCATTTAAAATCCAAAATCACCTGAGACCGAACTCAATTATTTATTGCTATTTTTTCTCGAGTGTTTTTGCCCACCTAAACTATAAAACAAAATAATCAAACTTTTTTTTCTAAAATTTTTATAGATATAGACAATAATACATATAAACTAACTTTTTTTAAACGAAAAATACCTTCATGCTCGATTTTCTTTTATTTTTCCATAAAATTGCTAACAACAACTGGAAGGGTGAAAACACATCCAAATAACACAGAAATATGAATTTGTAATTTTGTAAAGAAATTACTAAAAAAAATACACACATAGTAAAAGAAAAGGAAAATATTTATAAGAAGAATTTTGATTTTCTTCTGAATATGATTTTTTTTTTTTTAAACAATTTGTGTGTTCAACGCACTGAACAGATAATAATACATATTTTAATTGAAGTTTTATTTACAAAGTAAACCTTTGGGAAAAGTTTTAAGTAAAATGTTATTTTCTGTTTTCAAAATTATTTGAAATTGATACTTGTTAAGGAGTTTTTCTTATTGAACTAAAATTGTATTTTAATTAGTAACGAATTTTGGTTTTAATTGATCTTGGAACTTACCTTTAATTCATAACTTTTTGATACTTTTTTGCACTTTTCTAAGACATTTTTATGTTCAACCTAAAAATAAATGTTAACAGATGTTAATAAAATGCAAAATATCTTTATAATTAAACTTAAGCAAACGAAAAATAAATATATTTTACCAATTTTATAATAGTTTATGAAAAAGCTGATTGATAAGTTGTTATATTTGACCGATTTGTTCATGTTCTTGATGGATAGAGAGAACAAATTTGGCATTGTCCACAAATTTTGAAAAAAATTTGTGGACAACCGTAATTTGCAAGAACTTTTGAGCATATTAATATTGAGCGTTAAAGCCATTTTCTGAAGTGGACCATATTAGATCGATCTTCATAAACTTTTATACATTAATTATGTTTTGTAAAGAAGTTGTTTATTTGGAATTTCTGCGTATTTCTAAGTAGTTCTAAGTAAGTAATGAGAGTTCAAGTAATCTTCTGAAGTGGTCCTTAAAGGGATCAGTTATCGATCCATCTTCATCAAAGTCGGCTGGAAGATTTCAGTTCCATAAAACTTGTTTATATCGAATTTCATAATGGTAGGAGACCTTATATGGGGGTATGGTCAATTATGGACCCATCCTCATAAAATTTGGTAGAGGGATTTTGGATTATATGAAACATATTTATGTCGATTTCCATCGCTACACTCGTATTTTTAAAACAGTAATGCCAGGTAAAGCTGTTTTCCGAGGGTCAACTTGTATGGGGGCTATCCGAAAACGTCCATTTTCAATACCAAACAAGGAATATTTGTTGAAAATTTTAACCATCTACTTTTTTTCGTTCGGCCTCTATCGAGCTTTCAGCAGACAGTCGGATGGAAGGACAGACATGGCTAGATCGTCTAAGAATTTATTAAGTAGCCAGAATATACATATGTGGATCTACGACCAATATTTCGATGTGTTACCAACGGAATAACAAAATCAAGAGCTTTTTGGGAAAAAATAATTTTTGTAAGAAGAACCTTTTAACAAGGTTTTATATAAAAAGCTATTTTGTTTGAAAAAGCTTTTATTGAAAAAAAGATTTTTGTAAAAAGCTATTTTGTTTGAAAAAGATTATATTGCAAAAAAGAGCCTTTTCTAAACAATAATTTTTATAAAAAAGAGCCTTTTTCGGATAAAAGCATTTTGAAATTTAAAGTTAAGAAATAATTTTTGAAAAAATTATATCTGTAAAAAAAGAGCTTTTTATGAAAAGGTTTTTGTAAAAAGAGCAAGAATAGGTTTTCTGTAAAAATAGATTTATTTAAGAATATATTCTGCAATAAGAGCTTTTATGTAATAAAAGTTTTTCTGTAAAAATGGGTTATCTCTAATAAGAGGTATTAAGTAAAAAAAGCTTTTCTGTTAAAAAGATATCAAGAGATTTTTGTGCTAAGAGCTTTTCTGTAAAAATCATTACTAAGTGAATAGAGCTTTTTTGTGAAGAGGTGGTTTCAGTTAAAAAAGTGAAAACTGATTTTCTATAAAAAGCTTATTTAGTGATTGAAAAAGGGATTTTGTAAAAGAATGTTTTATATAAAATGTATTTTTTGTTATAAGGGTTTTTCTGTAAAAAGGGTTTTCTGTGACAAGAGATTGTTACTGATAAGAGCTTTTCTATGAAAAGGATTTTTCAGTAGAAAGTACAGTACTAGAGAAAGGAGCTTTTCTGTGAAGAAGGATTTTCATTAAGAGCTTTTCTATAAAAAAATTTTTTGTGATAAGATCTTTTCTTTAAAAAGGTTTTCTTTTGTGATAAGAGCTTTCCTTTAAAAAAAATGGTTTCTGTGAAAAGAGATTATTTCTGATAAGAGCTTTTTTATGAAAAGGAATTTTTACTAAAAAGACAGTCTTTTGTGAAGAAGGATTTTCATTAAGAAGAGGGAAAAGGGCTTTTATATAAAAAAGTTGTTTGTGATAAGATATTTTCTTTAAAAAGGGTTTTTTGTGATAAGAGCTTTTCTTTAAAAAATTGGTTTCTGTGAAAAGAGAATTTTTCTGTAAAAGGTGTTTTTTTTTTTTTTGTTATAAGAGCTTTTCTATGAAAAGGGGGTTTCTGTCAAATAGATATTAAGTAAAAAGAGTTTTTCTTTAAAAGTTTAGATCAACTAATTTTCTTATAAACAATCTTTGAACAATTTTACGCTGTCTGAATTGACAGTACCAAAATGTTGCGTGCTTTAAATTAAGTTTAATTACAAACGACCTAAATTACTAATCTATTTCAAAATCTTAAAGCTGACATTTACATTAAATTTAAAACGCAAAGCCCATTTCATTCTCAATGATGAATATTCAATAATTAAAATTTTCTAAACTGAATTATGCATTTCTGCTTTAATTTTCCCTATAGCTTAATTTAAAAAACCTAAATACTGAAATAAAAAGGGTTTTCAAAGAAAAATTCAAAATAACTTAATTATACATTTGTGCCATTAATTTAAAAAAAAAAGAGAGATGACAACTGTTGTTTGTGTTGCCTATTAACAATGTACTAATTAGCGATTTGTTAACAAGATAAAATTAACGAAATTTAATTAATCAAAAAATAAATGAAAAAAAACAAGTTAGAGTGCTATATTCGGCTGAGCCGAATCTTAAATACCCTCCACGAGATACTTTTATATTAATACTTTTCTAATTGATCAAATATTTGTAGAAATAAGTTAACTCATGTCTTAAATAGAAAAATCTCAAGATTTAAACAGCTTAAATATATTACAATTCCAAGATTTATTGAACATTACAAACGCCATTTTCTCTATATTTTTATAGCGCTTAGCAATATTTAGTAATTTGCATGTATGCATGTGTGTGAAAGATTTAAGGATTTTCAAAATACATATATATAATTTTGTTCTACACAAATTGATAATGCAACTAGTTAAATACGGTTAAAGCGCTTTTAGGGGCAGGACCTAGTATGAGAGATATGACCAATTATAGACCGATCGTAAAAAATTCTTTAAGCAAAATTTCTGTACATAAAAGCTATATCGTAATTTAGTAATAAGTAATGTGTGTTTAAGTGATTTTCTGAAGGGAACCTTGTATGGGACCGACCGCACCCATGTTATGAACCGATCGTGAAAAAATCTTCAAATAGAATTTTGTATACAAAACTAATATTTGTGCCAAATTTTGTATCAATAGTTTTATTCGGTAATGAGTAATGTGCGTTTAACAGATTTTCGTAAAAGGATCTTGTACGGGAGCTATGACCAATTATGTATATAAAGACAAAATTTCAAAAATTTTTATCTATATAATTATTTGGTAATGAATATTGTGCATTTAAGTGATTTTCTGGAGGGGACCTAGTATGAGAGCTATGACCAAATATGGAGCGATCGTAAAACAATTTTATAGTGAAATTTTGTATATATACAGCAGCAATATTTTTGCTAAATGTTTGATATCTACACCAACATTTGGTAATGAATTATGTGCGTTTAAGTGATTTTCGGGAGGGAACCTTGTATGGGAGCTATGACCAATTATGGACCGATCGGAAAAAAATTTCACACTAATATTTCTATGCATATGACCAATACTTATACCAAATTTTATATGGTTAAATTAATTTAGTAATGAGTTATGCGCGTTTAAGTGATTTTCGGGAGGGGACTTTGTATGGGAGCTATGACCAATTATGGACCGATCGGAAAAAAATTTCACAGTAATATTTCTATGCATATGGGCAATACTTGTACCAAATTTTATATGGATATCTTAATGAGTTATGCGCGTTTATGTGATTTTCGGGAGGGGACCTTGTATGGGAGCTATGACCAGTTATGGACCGATTGGAAAAAAATTTCACAGTAATATTCTATGCATATATCTTAATTTAGTAATGAGTTATGCGCGTTGAAGTGATTTTCGGGAGGGGACCTTGTATGGGAGCTATGTCCAATTATGGACCGATGTAAAAAATTTTTTCTCTGTATGAATTCTATTGACATAAGATTTTAATTTGCGAAATTTTGTGAAGATATGAACATTGTGGCGGAAGTTATTAACAAAAAACCCATTTTCCGGAAATATGTACTTTTGTATGGGAGGTACATGAAATTGTGAACCGATTCTAGTAATTTTCAGCAGGGATCAAGGTCTCGTGTATAAACGATTGTATGGTAATTTTCATGGAATTATCTTACATAGTTTTTGAGAAAATTACATCAGAATGTGTAAAAAATGCTTATTTTTTTCCGAGGTTGTTTTAAATTTTGATTCATAACTTTTCCCGGTGTCAACCGATTTTGCCCATTTTCAATACCAAACAACTTAGGAAAATGAAGAACATTTTGAATTTGGTTAAATTCTATTGCTTCGTTTTATCGTGAGCGTGTTTTACACAGACAGACGGACATAGCTAAATCGACTCAGAATTTGATAAGGACCCAGAATATATATACTTTGTTGGGTCTCAGATGAATAATGGTGTTACACACGGAATGACAAAGTTATATATACCCTCTATCACCACTGATGGTGGTGGAGGGTATAAAAATATGTAGTTTAAAAAGTTATTTATGTTGGGTTAGGGGAAATATTTAGTTTTGAGCTAATTAAAACAACAGATACCAATAGTATTCATATGAACTTTGGTTCATATTTTTAGCAGTTTAGATTTATCAATATTTTTGGTCCATTTATTTTTTCTTTTGTCACAAGAATTTACTTTTTCTTTTAAAGGAATTTTCTTATGTTTACATCAACATATTTTTTCCTCTTTCAACTTTATTCCCATACTTAAATATTCTCATCTATCAATACTATATTTGGCTAAGACAACCATTATGTTTGCTGTCTATTGTATTGTAACAAATAAATGTTTTAGTTTTTTTTTTTCACTTCTTTCCTTTTTACAGCTCTGTATATTTCTTTTTTTTTTTTTTTGTACGAATTTGCAATCATTGAATTGCTAACATGTATTTATTTCTCATCACAAACTAATGACATTTAACATATTTGTAAATGTTTAACTAAATGGTATCAAAGCTGGTATCTTCAAGTACAACAACTGTCTGTTGTAGTAGTTGGATTTGTTCCCTTAACTCAACTTGTTTGATGGTTGGTTACAAAAAACAACGATCATTATTGGTTAGAAGAATTGCCATGATCTAAAGCTAAAGAATATTTTTTGAGTCTAGCATAAAACTTTAAACATCAATACATTATGGAATTAAATAGGTTTGAATGTTTACAATCATTCAACTATTCAGCTATAAAATATGCCCACTTTTTTATATGTATTTTGCTTGTTGCAAGCCAAGAAGAGTATGTTTTGAAGTTGGAATAGATATGAAGAAAGAGTAAAAAACGAAAACATCACGATCTTTATAATGATGATATTCTACCAGGTTAAAATAACACTGAAAGAAATGACGGTTGTTTCAATTCAATAAAAGGCTTTTCAATGAAACTACTTTTCCTTTGAATAAGTTTTTCATTAATAAGTTCTTCTATCAAAATAGTTTTTTCTTTAAAGAACTTTTATTTACAATGAAAAAAGCTTTTCTATGAAAATATATAATGTTTTTGTTTTTCGTTGGGAAAAGCTTTTCTATAAAAAGAAAATTTTTATGAAAAAAAAGTGATTTTCTTTTATAAAAGTTTTATTGTGATAAAAAGCTTTTTATGAAAATAAATTTTTAACAAAAAAGGCTTTTTTATGATAAAGAGCTTTTTATGAAAAAGCAAATTTTACAAAAAGAGCTTTTTATGAAAATACATTTTTTACAAAAAGAGATTTTTTTTATAAAAGCCTTTTAATTATAAAAGCTTTTCTATGAGATGATCAAAAACATCAAGTTTTTTAATGGTGATAGTTTACCAGGTTAAAAGAAACACAGGAAGAAAGTGTTGCTTTAATTCTCATTTAAGCTTTTGATATAAAAACACCTTTTACACGACAATTTTCTATAAAAAGCTCTTGTATGAAAATATTTTTTCTTTGAATAAGTTTTTCTATGAAAAAGAGTAATTCTTGCAGAAAGCTTTCTTATGAAAATAGTTTTCTACGAAAAGAGCTTTACAACGAACAAAGCTTTTCTTTGAAAATAAAAAACTAACTTTTGTAAAGAGAGCCTATTTCGGATAAAAGCTTTTTAAAATTTTAAGAAAAAGAATAATTTTTGAAAAAAAAAAAGCTTTCTGTAAAAAAATATCTGTAAAAAGAGCTTTTTATGAATACGTTTTTGTAAAAAAGAGCAAAAAAAGGTTTCCTGCGAAAATAGATTTCTTTAAGAATATATTCTGCAAAAAGAGCTTTTCTGTAATAAGAGTTTTTCTGTAATAAGATATCGTTTCTGAAAAGAGCTTTTCTATGAAAAAGAGTTTTCTGTAAAAAGAGATACTAGGAGCTTTTCTTTAAAAGAGTGAAAAGAGATTTTCTACAAAAAATGTTTGAAGATAGCTTTTTTACTAGAAGAGCTTTACAACGAACAAAGCTTTTCTATGAAAATATCTTTATAATGAAAAAGCTTTTCTATGAAAATAATACATCTTGCTTTTCATTGAGAAGAGCATTTCTATGAGAAGAGCTTTTCTATGAAAAAAATATTTTTTATAAATAAAGCTATTTTGATAAGAGCTTTTCAGTGTAACATTTTTCCATAAAAAGTGTTTTTCTATGAAAAAACTATTTTATAAAAATACATTTTTTATGGATAAAGCTTTTCTTTTTTAAGAGATTTTCTATAAAAAGATTTTACAATGAAAAAAGTTATTTTTTTATAAAAAGAGCTTTTCATAACAAGAGTATAGAAATAGCTTTTTTAATAAGAATAAAAAGAGGTCTCAAAGAAAAGAGCTTTTAGCAGAAAAAACTGTTTTCTATATAAGGAACTTTACCACAGAAAAAACGCAAATTGCTTTGAATAAGAAAATATGTTCCAGAAGTAAAAGCTATATTTGATAAAAAATAAGCTTTCTTATTTATGACCACTTTATTTTAATAAAACGTAATATTCCCAGTGTACTCAAAATCAAAATGACATAAACACAAAATGTGTACTTTATATCAATACGCTGGTACTTGATCACTTGTTGTTCAAGTGAGATCATTCGCGAACTTAAGACGATTTCACAAGACAAAAGATGCCTTCTTTTTTCTCTACATTAAGTACAAGCGCAAAACAATAAACAAAAAAAAACCTTGAAGAAGATGGAAAGCAGACAAGTTTCTTTTGTAAGAACTTTTAAATAATACTTGAAGGAATATTGTACGGAAAGTAAGTTTAAGCAACATTTCCAAGCATAAATATCGTTTAAATTTATTTGTATTTGTCAATAAGTTTTGACTTTGTTTGGCATTCATACATAATAACATTAAAGAAAACAAAAACTCTAGAAGAGAAAAAGTTGTATTTTCTTTTCCTTATTTCGTAACATGAAAGACATTCTTTTTCTAGGAAAGGAATATTGTTTTGTTATTTTCTATAAAGAGATTAGAAGGGGTTTGATACGTTTCTGAAATTTTCTTGTATTGCGGGAACCCAATAGTTATTATATAGTAAGCTTTAAGTGAAATAGTTTGATTGAGTACTAGATTAGTGATTTTAGATGTTTACTGGGTAGCCTCACAAAATGTTATGGACGAATAATGATCTCATCTTCCTTTTAACAGCCATCCATCTAGTCATCATTTAATATTGTCATTGAAATTGTTCATCGTTGATTATTTTCTTTTTTTTCTTTCTCCAATACAAAGTAAACATTGTTATAGTAAAAGGGAAATACTAACAACATAAATAAAATACCATTACATTGCATTACAGCATTAAATGATTATTTAAACATTTTTAATTTAACCACAACTGCAAAAACAAGAAATAACGAGTTTTGTATCTAATGATTACGATGGAAAAATAAGAGTACGGATTCATGTGAATTTGTTTAAAACCTTCATTTAGTTTTGATCCAAATAAGGTGGGTTGGGGGAATGTGTATGTATTTCATTAAAGCTTTTTTTTATACCCTACAACAGTTTATAGAGAATGTGTTTGAACTGATAATTATAAATTGCTGGATATAAATGATGTAATAGAAAAGCTTTAATATCAAAACGATCTTTACATTGAAAAGTTTCACTATAAAGAAAACTTTACCGTAAAGAGAGCTTTTTGGTGCCAAAAAACTTTTCCATTGACATAAATTTTGTATGTTATAAAAGCTATTTCACTAGAAGAGATATTTCAAGAAAAAAGCTATGCTATGAAAAAGCTATTCTTTTTAAAAGCTTTTCTACACATAGAAAGTCTCGTTGTGAAAAAACTTTTGCATTAAAATACATTCTATATAACATGAAAAGAGCTTAACATTGAAAAAAGCATTTCTCTAAAAAATGATTTCTTATGTAAAGTTTATAACGCAAAGAGATATTTACAAGAAAAAAGCATTTCAAGCTTTTTCTATGGAAAGAGCTTTACTCTAAATGGAGCTTTTCTATCAAAAAGCATTTCTATAAAAAAAATCCTAAAAAGCTTTTATTTGAAAAGAACTCTCTATGTTCATTAGTAGATTTTGAAAGTTTTTCAATCGATGTTGTTATGTCCATCTGTCCGTCTATTCAGACAATTTATTTTGGTAAAAATCGGTCAATAATTCCTCTTAGGAATCCACAATATCGATTAAAAACTAATTTAGTTCAAATGAATTTTATTTATCCAGAAAGTTTCACTATGAAGAAAACTTTACTGTGAAGAGAGCATTTTTTACAAAAAAAACTTTCCATTGACAAAAATTGTATGTTATAAAAGCTATTTCAATAAAAGAGATATTTTCAAGAAAAAAGCTATGCTATGTAAAAGCTATTCTTTTTAAAAGCTTTTCTACATAAAGAAAGGCTTGTTGTGAAAAAACTTTTGCATTAAAATACATTCTATATAACATGAAAAGAGCTTAACTTTGAAAAAAGCATTTCTTTGAAAAAGTTTTTTTTAGAAAAGCTTTACTCTAAATAATCAATTCTTATGTAAAGTTTATAACGCAAAGAGATATTTCCAAGAAAAAAGCATTTCAAGCTGTTTCTATAGAAAGAGCTTTACTCTAAATGGAGCTTTTCTGTCAAAAAGCATTTTTATAAAAAAATTGTCTAAAAAGCTTTTATTTGAAAAGAACTTTCTATGTTCTTTAGAAGATTTTTAAAGTTTTTCAGTCCATCTGTCCGTCTTTTGAGACAATTTGTTTTGGTAAAAATCGGTCAATAATTCCTCTTAGGAATCCACAATGTCCTACGTTACAAACTATTTTAGCTCAAATGAATTTTATGTATCCAGAAACTATACAAGATTTGGATGCAATCATACCACCAGGGTTTTGAATCATATTACGACTTAGCTTTATCACTAGGCCTGCCAGTATAGGGTATCTTTTCCAAACAAACTTATTTACATTTTGGTTTTTTTCAATTTAAAGTTTATTCGAGTAAAACCATCTAGATTTCATGGTTTGTGAGATTTAATATGCAATTTCCTTGTTTTTTCAATCGTTGTCACTAAAAGTCATTCAGTTTTACTGTGTTATATGTACATAATTTTTGTCAACTGTGTCATTGAGACACAGGCTTACACAGTTGACGATTACAATGATGTTGTCTATGTCGATGGAGATGTCATGTGTATTGAAAATCAATCATTTACAAAAGTTATTGCTTAAAAGATTTGATAATAATAAAATAATTTCATAAGCAAACAATGCACATTATTGTTAATTAGATTTGATTACATGACAACAACAAAAAATAACAACAACAGCAACAACAAAAACATTAACAAAATCACGTATGGCATTTATGGATTTATTTCTCTGTTGTGCCTGTTTGTTTGTCTGTCTATCTATCTTACTGCATGTTGCAACAATTACAATTGATCTCTTTCGTTACCAATATTTCACTGCAGGCTGTGTCTCTATCTCTCTGTGTATAATTTTATCAAGTTGGCATGTTGCGATTGATGCATTTCATTGATTTATGTGAAACTGAAATGTGTGGGAAAATGATTGGAGACGATTAGCCATGAAAAAAATGTGAATAGGAATGGAAGGAGAAAATGTTTTTATTGCAACAAACTCCTTCATTTCAATTATGTTTAACAACTAATTGTTTGCCTCCTTACACTTTGGCATGGGATAATATCTATATATTATGAATATATTTGGGCATTTCCAACCTCAAAATTACCTACAACATCTATGTAAGTTTATTAAGGAAGCTTTTTGTAGTTGATATGAATATTTATAAGTCATTAAGAGGTCATATATAGACATAGATCATATATAGATATTGCAGAATGTCTAATGCTTTCATTTGTCACATATTCAAACATATGAATATATCATTTCAATCATTCCCTAAAGAAATTTGTTCCGTTCGGGAACATTATTTTACATAAAAGTGTTCTATGTATACAAATTATGCTTCCATTAGAACAAGTAAGAATGCTCCCTTATAAATATCAGGGTGATATTACTATACAAATTAACTAAAGAGGACCTTATATGAGAGATAGGGTTAATTGTTGACCGTTTTTCAGAAGGGGTGCTTATATGGGGGTCAATCATATGCAGATTCTCTTAAAATTCAATAGAGAGTTTCTGACTCGTAAGAAACTTACTTATGTCGAATTTCATCTCTATACTCGTACTTTTAAGGCCGAAATGAGCATTAAATTAATTATCTAAAGGGGATCTTATAGGGGGATAAGGTCAATTATGGACCGATACACATACAATTTGGATAAGAGATTTTTGTTTGCAAGGAACTTACTTAGGTCGAATTTCGTCGCTTTACTCGTAATTTTAAGCCTGTAATGATCGTTTAAGTAATTTTCTGAAGGGGACCTTATATGGGGGGTAGGGTCAATTTTGGACCGATCCACATAAAGTTTAATCGAGAGATGTTAGCTTCATTGAAACTTATGTGTGTCGAATTTCATCACTATACTTGTATTTTTAAGCCAGTAATGAGCGTTAAAGTAATTTTCTGAAGGCGACATTATACGGGGGGTAGGCTCAATTATGGACCGATCAACATAAAATTTGGTAGAAAGGTTTTAGATCATAAGAGACTTACTTATGTCACATTTCATAGTTATACTAGTATTTTTAAGCCAGTAATGAGCGTTAAACTCATTTTTTGAAGGGGACCTTATATGGGGGTAGGGTCAACTATGGACCGATCCACATAAAACTTGATAGAGAGATTTTGGCTTCATTGAAACTTATGTGTGTCGAATTTCATTTTTTATGCCAGTAATGAGCGTTAAAGTAATTTTCTGAAGGCTACCTTATATGGGGGGTAGGGTCAATTATGGACTGATCCTCATAAAATTTGGTAGGGAGATTTTGGATCATATGTCAAATTTCATCACTATACTCGTACTTTTAAAAAAGATGTGACCTTTAAAGCTGTTTTCGGGGGTTAACATATATTTGGGCTATCCAAAAACGTATTTCAATCCTCTAGCTAGTTCCGTTCGGATTGTATCGTGCTTTCAACAGACTGACGGACGGACGATTGTCTTAGAATTTAGTAAGGACCGAGAATATATATACTTTTGTGGGTCTATGACCAATATTTCGATGTGTCACTATACTCGTATTTTTATGCCAGTAATGAGCGTTAAAGTCATTTTCTGAAGGCAACCTTATATGGGGGGGTAGGGGCAATTATGGACTGATCATCATAAAATTTGGTAGGGAGATTTTGGATCATATGTCAAATTTCATCGCTATACTCGTACTTTTAAAACAGATATGACCGTTAAAGCTGTTTTCGGGGGTTAACATATATGGGGGCAATCCGAAAACGTATTTCAATCCTCTAGCTCGTTCCGTTCGGATTTTATCGTGCTTTCGACAGACAGACGGACGGACGATTGTCTTAGAATTTAGTAAGGACCCAGAATATATATACTTTTGTGGGTCAATGACCAATATTTCGATGTGTTACAAACGGAATCTCTCTTTTTTGATGGTGGGTATAAAAATTTATTGTTAAAAAATTAGTTTAGTTTCCTGATATGTTAATTTTTGTCGAAAATAAATACAAAATATTTTTCTAAGTAAAAATACTCTAAAATTAACACTTATTTTGACAGAACCCTTTTATTTATTTCAATTTATGTGTATGTTGTCTTTTCATCACATCAATTTTCCACTCCTTCATATTTTTTTCGAGCTATGTATTTCTATTTCATTTTTGGTGTCATGTGAGCTAATCAATATCAAAATTCAAATTAGGCGGCATTAGTAAGACAAAACAAAAAAATCGAAAAAAAAAACGTTATAAAACTGTGAAAAACGCCTAATCATAAAACACGCATATCAAACAAACTCTCACACATACTCAATAAACATACATGCATATTTATGTATCTATATGTATGTGTATATGCTTCATGTACTATTGGTGTGTATCTGTCCATCCAAACATTTTTCACTGTGAAGATCCGAAAACTGGCAGAGATAGCAGCAGATAGTGAGTTTTTAATTAAAAGTCTGCATTAATTATTAATTAATTAAGCGAGAAATGTGTTACACACATACAGATAGATTATCAGTTTGTATGCAACTACAAGTGACTCTTAGTTAAAAATTGTATATATCTGTACTAAAGGTAAATGCTTTGAATTAGTACTTAGTAGTCTTTGGTCTACTATTTGAAGTAGCCTATTTAATTCTCTATTGAAATTTCAACTGACTAGACCACATACTAGACTATTGATTAGTCTATGCATTATTGCATTGACTGGTCTATTGTCTAATCAATGAACAATTCTTCTGACTGGACTACTGATCATAATATTGACTAGTATATTTGCAATTATATTAACAAGTCTATGGAAATTTATATTAAATAGTCTATGGTCTAGTGTATAAACAAATCTTCTGACTAGTCTATTAATGAGTATAATGGCCAATCTATTGACATGACTATTGAAAAGTCTATGGACAAGTCTACTGATATACCATAAGTAGAAGTGTATTGACTGGACTATTGAAAAACTAAAGACCATTTTTTGACTAGTCCATTGGTTATTATCTATTGACAAGATTACTAACTAGACTATTATCTACAAATCGATTGGCTAGTCAATTTAACAGGCTATGAGTAGTATATGGGCTGGTCTATTGGCTTTACTACGGATTAGTCTAGGGACTAGTCTATACACTACTGTTTGGACTGATCTATTGACAAGTCTCTGAAGTGGACTGTTGACAAGCCTATGGTCTGGACTATTGACTAGACAATGGAGCAGCATAAGGACTAATCTATTAACATTTAAATGCTTCACCTTTTTTGATTTTGGTCACAAAGTCCAAAATTATTTCAGAAATTCCGAAGAATTTTCTTCAAATTACAAATTATATCTAAAATATTTTTTGCTTCTTTCCAAAAGTTAAACATCTAAAAAACTATGCATCTATAGACAGATCAAATAAACCCCGCAGTTCGGGATGGTTATCCTAAATCAGCAATTTTGACTTCGTATTAGTGTTATATATTTCAAACGACTATACAATAGAAAATTTTTGGTATAAAAAATGGTTCCTATCGTTATACTCGAATTTTTAGGCGAGTACTGAGTGTTAAAGTGATTTTCTGAAGGTGAACTTATATGGGGAATAGGGTCATTTTTTGGCCGATTCTATAAAAATAGTAGAGAGGTTTTGGCTCCTAAGAAACTTACGTGTGTCGCATTTCATCGCTTTACTCGTATTTTGAAACCAGTAATGAGCGTTAAAGCCATTTTCTGAAGGGGACCTCATATGGGGGGTAGGGTCAATTATGTACCGATCCTAAAAAAACTTGGTTGAGAGGTTTTGGCCCCTAAAAAACCGAATTTCATCGCTATACTCGAATTTTTAGGTCAGTAATGAGTGTTAAAGTCATTTCCTGAAGGGCACTTTATATGGGGGGTAGGGTCAATCCTCAACAAATTTGGTGAAAAGATTTTGGCTCATATGAAACGTGTTTATGGCGAATTTCATTACTATACTCGTACTTCTAAAACAGTTATGCCCATTAAAGGTGTTTTTTGGAGATCCACTTGTATAGGTGCTATCCGATATTGACTTTAGCAATAGCGGAGAATTATGCAAAATGTCAACTGCCTAGCTCCTCCCGTGTAGTCCCTGTGTTTTTAACAGACAGACGGACGGACAGACAGATCGTAGAATTTAATGAGGACCCAAAATATATATACTTTTGTGGGTCTATGACCAATATTTCGATGTGTTACAAACGGTGGGTATAAAAAATACATTTCAAAGGGATACATTGACTTCATTTAGAATTACTGGAAAACAGTCCAACATTTAACAGTCACTCATGTAACCAACCATTCATCCATCCATCTAAATTTTCTTATAAAGTGTGCGTGAGCAGTAGGCCCAGTACGCCGTTGGTGTATTCTATCAAAAATTTCACATTTGTAGTGAGATTGGGCGGGAGTTGCTTTTTTTGCAGTCAATAGTTTTTGTGATCAAATTTTATTGATTAGCGTTGCAAATTTGATTGTTTGATGTATTTTGGGTTTTAGAGACACAAAAACGCAAATATTAAACGTTAAAGCAAATGTTGTTGTTGAAAAATGTTGCCTCTTTGTCCCTCTGAAAAATCTATGGAAAATTGTTATGAATGATGATATCACAGCATAAATTTGGAAAAATAAACACATATCTAAATGAGTTTTGGTTTTAAAAATGTATGGAGGGAAAAAAACTAGACAACATAAATGCATGACAAAATAACCTGTTTAAATAATTAACAGAGCATATCGCCCATTTTTTGTTTTGTTTGTTTTGATCGAAAAGAGAACCTAATTTAGATTTTGATTGAATGAACAAAGAGTTAACGCTTAATTAAAAGTGGTCGGAGATAGAAATAAATAATATTTGTAAATGTTTAAAATAAATGAACATACGATTTATAATGTAGTATGTAGTGTAATCGCTTGTATTCAACTGTGAGTAACGCCTATGTAGGAGTATTATTTTATAGTTTGAAACTATAGTTCCAGTAACTTAACACATCATTGAAAGAGGTCGTTTAGTGGTATGTTGTTCAGTTTTTTTATATCACTGCTAATTTTTTCACAAAGTACAAGGGAAAAGTTCTTTATCAGAACAAAATTTCTATAGTAAATTTGCTGTCGACAAGAACAAAATCTTCCCAAAAAAATTAACCCTCGACTAGGACAAAATTTTGTCTTGATTAGAGTAAAATTTTCTAATGAAAAATTTCTTTAATAAAAATAAAATTTTTATTGAAAATTTGCTCCTAATTAGAGTAAACTTTCTATAGAAAAATTGCACTTGATTTAAGTAAAGTTTCTATAGAAAATTTGCTCTTAATTAGAACAAAATTTCTGTAGAAAATTTGTTCTCAATTAGAGCAATATTTCTATAGAACATTTTCTCTCAATTAGATCAATATCTCTATATAATATTTTCCAATTATCAAAGTAAATTTTCTATAAAAAATTACTCTCAATCTGAGGACAATTTCTATAAAAAAATTTACTCTCAATCAGGGCAGAAAACATACTCTTAGTCAGAGCAAAAATTCTAAAGAAAATTTACTTTCATTCAGAGCAAAATTTCTATAGAAAATTTACTCTCAATCAGAGAAACATTTCTATAGAAAATTTACTCTCAATCTGAGCAAAATTTTTAAAGTAAATTTACACTCAATCAGAGCAACATTTCTGAATAAAATTTACTTTCAATCAGAGCAAAATTCCCATAGAAAATTTACTCTCAATCAGAGCAAAATTTTTATAGAAAATTATCTCTCAACTAGAGGAACATTTCTATTGATGATTATCTCTCAATTAGATTAAAAATTCTCCAGAAAATTATCTCTCAATCAGAGCAAAATTGCCATAAAAAATTTACTCTCAATCAGAGCAAAAATTTTATAAAAACAGGTAAGAAATTATAGTCGGGCGAGGCCGACCATATAATACCCTACACCTGTTACAAAAAAATGTGATTTAGTTTTCATAATAAAGCATTTAAATTGAATTGTACCTTGCCTCAGATATACTTAAGACATTTATCGTTGAATAAAATTGGGGCTTTGAATAGGGGCTATGGTCAAATGAGACCCTATAATTAAAAAATTCATGAGGGTCTTCAAGGCTAGTATACTTGGTTTTGCAGCTTTTTGTCGAGATACGAGTATATTAAACATAATTACGAACTTAAAAGCCCTATTAGTCCGGTTCAGTTGTATGGGGGCTAGGTGAAATAATGGACCGATGTTAACCATTTTCAACAGGCTTCGTCTCCGGTACCATAGAAGATCGTGTGTCAAATTTCATTGAATTATCTTCAAAATTGCGACCTATAGTTTGATTACAAGGTTTACAAGAACTATTCGGGGGTTTAGTTGTATGGGGGCTAGGTGAAATAATGGACCTATCGTAACCATTTTCAATACGCTTCGTCCCGGGATGATCATGTACCAAATTTCATTAAATTATCTTCAAAATTCCGACCTGTAGTTTGATTACCAGATTTACAAGGACGGACGGACATATGGACAGACGAACGGACATAGCTAAATCGACTCAGAATATGATTCTAAGCCGATTGGTATACTTTAAGGTGGGTATAGGACCAATATTATTGTGCGTTACAAACATCACCACAAACCCAATATACCCTCCCCACTAAAGTGGTGTAGGGTATAAAAATTACTCTCAATTAGAGTAAAATTTCTAAAGAATATTTGCTCTGATAGATAGCAATCAAGGCAAAATTTCTACAATAATTTTACCCTCAATTAGGGAAAAATTTCTATAGAAAAGTTGCTCTCAATCGGAGCAAAATTTCTATAGAAAAGTTGCTCTCAATCAGAACATTTCTATGGAAAATTTGCGCTTAATTAGAGTAAAACTTCCATGGTCTCAATTAAAGCAAAATTTCTATCACAAATTTCTCATACAACTTAGTGCAGAAAAAATATTATAACAAACTTTTCTAATTAATAAATAATTTAAAGCAACAAAAACAAATATGTATGTACTTACACATACATATATTGCAATCCATACTTTCATCACAATATTTTCCCACATTCATTAATATCAAAACTCTATTAAAATAAGCAAAAAACATGATAAAGTTTTGCCAAATATATTCACAGTAAATGAATTTTTTTATTTTTTTTGCTACAACCACCAAATAGTTAGTTCGCAAAAATATTTCGCCTAAAAACCTAAATACCAACAAAATTCATTCAATCTTCATCATCGTGCTCATCATTCAAAAATATTCTATACATACTATCTAGTTAAAAATTGTAAATAAAACTTACAACTCAATCTCATCGTAAATTATTTCAGTTAAAAATTATTAAAAACAACTATTTACTCATGTACTTAGTAAGAAAAAATCTTCTTTTTAAGCATCAATAAATCAAGTTAAAATAATTTCGCTTTAAATAATTTTAAGCTTACAATGCGGCTTATACGAATACAAATAAACAGACAGATACCCATACATACAAAGCAATATAGTACCCAGCTAGCATTTTTTTAAATTTTTGATCACATTCGAGTTATTTATGACACTTCTGCACGATTAAAATGATCATATATGCGCTCATTTTCTGATCATAAATGATACATTCGTCGGGAGAGAATGGTACCCTACCCTCGGCTCATCTAAATGAGTCATTTATGAGCCCCACTTCTGATAATTATGACTCATTTTTGAATCTTTTTTGAGTCATTAATGAGCCAAATAACTGGTCGTTTTTGAGTTTTTTCCGAATCATATTATAGTCATTTTTGACTCATTTCTGAGTAATTTTTATGTTTGTTACAGACAAATACAATACAACAGAAAACTGCTCGAAATGCAACTACAAACTAAATTTATAAACAATCAAATTTCGAACACCTGGAAGACCTATTTGTGATTGCTGTACATTTTGTTTTGTTTTTCAAATAAATCAGCTTTTAAACATTAATGGGAATTATTTAGACTTAGTTTAGTGATTAGTCACCCAACTATCTTCCGTAGAAGATCATTAAATATATAAAATTATTATAACTTTATATCAATTTCCTTGACAGAAAATCGACTTTATGAATATCACACAATTTGAAATACTTATACATACTTTTAATTTTATAAACGAAATGATAATTATATCAACTTATTTTAGGCCACACAAAATTTTTTGCCTACTCTTCCAAAAGAGTCTTTTCTGAGCCCCATTTCTAATCAGTTTCGACTCATTTTTGAATCGTTTTTGAGTCATTTTTAAGTGTAAGTGTTGCTGTTTCATTGCAACCAAAAACAATTACATAATAAGCAATTTTAGATCTTCCAACTGCTTGAAATATGACCACAAAATAAGTTTTTGAAACCATTATATTTTAAACACCAGGGTGATCAATTTATGATTGCTATACATTTTGTTATTGTTTTTAAAATATTCAGTTTTCAATCATATATCGGGATCATTTTCGAGCCATTTTTTAAGCGCTCAACTTATTGATCACTTTTAGGTCATCAAAAGGAGTCAAAAATGACTCAGTTTACTGATTAATCATCCAACAATCTTCCAAATGCTAGCTGGGTAAATGCGAGTGTATATTAAACTTATGGATGTGCACTAGAAGATGAACATACTACAAAATTTACATTATTTTGGCCATGAATTTAAAGCTTAAAAACATCAAAGTATCCAAAATAAAGTTGGCCAACAAATTTTCAAATAAATCGTGAGAATTTTTGTTCCCAAAATATAAAATGCACTACAATCACGAAATGAGTTAAAGTAGAGAGCAAAAAAAATAAAATAATACGGCTTAAATATTTTCAGTCAATGAATTTTTGGCGAATGAAATAACAAACAACAAAAATGAAGAAGATTAAGATGAACTGCCAGCAGAGGAATAACGTTTTTAAGTGCATGCATGCATGATATTAATGAAGATGATGATGATGTTTGCTAATAATGAAGCTGGAAAGGGAAAGAGATGACAGTAGTAAAGCAGAACAAAAGGAAATTAAATGGATTATACCTAATTTCACTTTTATAATTTCAAATAAAATATGTATAATTTTGTTCACAGGAAAATTTGCTCTCATATAGATCAAAGTTTCGATAAAATTTCTTCTCTCAACTAGAACAACATTTCAGTAAAAAAGTTTGTTTTCGAATAGAGATAATTTTGTATAGAAAACTATCTCTCAATTGAAGCAAAGTTTCTATAGAAAATTTTCTCTCGAATAGAACAAAGTTTATTTAGAAAATATGTTCTCAAATAGAGTAAATTTTGCTTGGAAATTTTTCTCTAAAAAGAGTAAGGTTTATATAAAAAGTTAGCTCTCAACAAGTTAGAGAGCTATATTCGGCTGAGCCGAATCTTAAATACCCTCCAAAAGCTACTTTTTATTAATACTTTTCTAATTCATCAAATATTTGTAGAAATAAGTTTTCTCATGTCTTGAATAGAAAAATCCCAAGATCTAAACAACTTAAATCTATTACAATTCCAAGATTTATTGAACATTACAAACGCCATTTTCTTTATATTTTTATAGGGCTTAGTAATATTTAGTAATTTGCATGTATGCATGTGTGTGAAAGATTTAAGGATTTTCAAAATACATATATATAATTTTGTTCTACACAAATTGATAATGCGGTTAAAGCACTTTTAGGGGAAGGACCTAGTATGGGAGTTATGACCAAGTATAGACCGACCGTAAAAAATTCTTTAAGTCAAATTTCTGTACATAAAAGCTATATTTCAGTCAAATTTTGTATATATATCGTAATTTAGTAATAAGTAATGTGTGTTTAAGTGATTTTCTGAAGGGAACCTTGTATGGGACCGAGCATATGTTATGAACCGATCGTGAAAAGATCTTGAAATAGAATTTTTGTATACAAAACTAATATTTGTGCCAAATTTTGTATCAATAGCTTTATTTGATAATGAGTAATGTGCGTTTGAGAGATTTTTTAAAAGGACCTTGATGGGAGCTATGACCAATTATGTTTATAAAGTTATGTGCGTTTAAGTGATTTTCGGGAGAGGACCTTGTATGGGAGCTATGACCAGTTATGTACCGATCGTAAAACCATTTTATAGTAATATTTCTGTGCATATTTCTCAGTAATATCTCCGTGCATATAAGCAATACTTGTACCAAATTTTATATGGATTTCTTAAATTTGTAATGAGTAATGTGCGTTTAAGTGATTTTCGGGAGGGGACCTTGTATGGGAGCTATGACCAATTATGGACCGATCGGAAAAAACTTTCACAGTAATATTTCTATGCATATGGGCAATACTTATACCAAATTTTATATGGATATCTTAATTTGCTAATGAGTAATGTGCGTTTAAGTGATTTTCGGGAGGGGACCTTGTATGGGAGCTATGACCAATTATGGACCAATAAAAAAAAATTCACAGTAATATTTCTGTGCATATGAGTAATACTAGTACCAAATTTTATATTGATATCTTAATTTAGTAATGAGTTATGCGCGTTTAAGTGATTTTCAGGAGGGGACCTTGTATGGGAGCTATGGCCAATTATGTACCGATCGGAAACAATTTTCTGTAAGAATTCTATTGATATAAGACTTTAATTTGCAAAATTTTGTGAAGATATCAACATTGTGGCGGAAGTTATTAACAAAAAACCCATTTTCCGGGAATATGTACTTTCTAGTAATTTTCAGCAGAGATCAAGATCTTGTGCAGAAACGAATGTATGATGATTTCCATGGAATTGTCTTGCACAGTTTTCGAGAAAAATACATCAGAATGTGTAAAAAATTCTTATTTTTTTCAGAAGTTGTTTTAAATTTTGATTCATAACTTTTCCCGGTGTGAACCGATTTTGCCCATTTTCAATACCAAACAACTTAGGAAAATGAAGAACATTTTGGGCGAATTTGGTTAAATTCTATTGCTTCGTTTTATCGTGAGCGTGATGTACACAGACAGACGGACATAGCTAAATCGACTCAGAATAGTAAGGACCCAGAATATATATACTTTGTTGGGTCTTAGATGAATATTTCTTGGTGTTACACACGGATTGACAAAGTTATATATACCCTCTATGACCACTGATGGTGGTGGAGGATATAAAAAGAGTAAAGTTTCTATAGGAAGTTTGATAAACAGATAATATTCCTTAGAAAATTAACTTTGTTAGACAATAGCGGAATGCGTAAATTGGATTAGAATAAATGTGGCGCCCACAGCGCTTAATATATTTACCGACATCCAGAATGCAATTAGGGCGATATCAGATTATAGAATTAAATGTAAGACCGTATTGGATTGTAAGAAAGCTTTAACTGAATACTCTCCCAGAGGTAAGGTTTATAACATATGGGTACCAGCCCACTCGGCAGTAGTCGGCAACGAAAGGGCGAATATAAAAGCTTTAAGGGAAGGGAACTCGAGGCAGTTAAGCTGACAAACGCAAAACCATTCGAGGCAACAAAAGCTGAACTAAAAATATGGGTGAGAGATAAGGCCTCCTGGTATAATAAAACAGTGGGTAGAACCAGGAAGATCCTATGGTGAGATAAGAGCAAGACGAAAAGTCTCCTCAAAATGAGCAAGTCTGAAGTCAGTATGATGGTACGTATTCTTAGTGGACACACAGGATGTGGAGCGGGCAGCGGGAGCACTATATTTGCCACTGCCAGGCATTCGTTGAAGTTAGATCCAAGTATCTTGAAAGTAATGTTATTCCGGAAATAACATTCCTGACTAACACTGATTGGAAGATTCTTAGGAATTACGACCAGTAAACTGAGTTTCTGAACACTGAAAAATAATTCATTGAGTATTTTTTTTTTCGTGATAAGGAGAGCACAACAGGGCCGATAGTGGCCTAAGTGTATTTTTTCGGATTTGATGTAGTATACATTCTACTATCAACCTAACCTGCTCTTAGATAGAGTAAAGTTTCCATAGATAATTTGCGCTTAAATATAGTAAAGTTTCATTAGGAAACTTGCTCTTATATAGAGTAAAGTTTCCATAGAAAATTTGCTCTCAAATATACAAACTCTTATCTCGAATAGAGTAAAGTATACAGAGCAAAGTTTTCTATGAAGTATTCGCTCTCAAATACACTAAAGTTTCTATAGAAAATTTAATCTGAAATAGAGAAAAATTTCTATAGAAAATTTGATCCCAAATAGTGTAGAGTTTGTATAAAAAATTTGTTTTTAAATAGAGTAAAATCTGTATAACAAATTTGCTCTCAAATAGAGCACAGATTCTACGAAAACATTTGGTCTCAAATAGAGGAAATTTTCTATGGCAGGCTTTCTCTCAAATAGAACAATGTTGTACTTCCAAAGTTTCTATAGAAAATTTACTCCTAAATAGGGCAAAACTTCAATACAAAATTTTCTCTCAAAGCGGCAAAGTTTCTTAAGGAAATTTGCTCTCATATAGAACAAAGTCTGAATAGAAATTTGCAATTTTAGTCCGATATATATATAAAAGTTCAGAAGTATTTTGGTGTATTTTCATCTAAACGTCCATAAGAAAAAATTCTTTCAACTTTTACAATGATATATTCCGCCATTAAAACAGAAGAGAAGAAAAAATAATTTTATTTGGAAACAATCTTGTTTAATGCTTTCTTTATTTGTTTTTCCACCAATTCATCCACTCGCCCCTTTAGTAAATAACTACCTGAACGCTCTTCAATGTAAGGGTCTATGTAAAGCACTAGTGGGGTGCTGAGGGCAAGAAGTATAAATCTTTCAACAATTACCCATGGTAATGTGTCTTCTTCATTTTTGGCTAGATTTTATTTCTACTTGTTTTTGTGTTTCTTTCATTTTAGTTTGTTTTTACTGTCTATGTAATACAACAAAATCAAAGTTGCAACATGGATAAAGTTGGTTGTGGCATATATACGTACATACATATGTATGTATGTATTTCAAACGATGATGCTGCATTAACACTAGGACTTTAAATGCATTTGGTAATGCAACTTAAGTGTGGCAGAGGAAGTATGTACACTATTTGTATATGTGCTGTTGACGTCGACGACTTTTAGATGACCTTTTATGGGCGATAGTGGGTTATATTGGCAATTACATTACTTTACAGCAATTCTTTCGTTGAGTGTGTGTGTTTTTCTCTACTGCTATAAGCTGTCGGTTGTGCTTTTTATAGTGTTTGCCAATTGCTGGTTTTATTCTTTTGTCTATTTGGTTTTTGGTGGGAAAGAAAAGACTGCAAGCAGAACAGTAATGTTTTTAAATCCAATGTTTAGTCATCAATTTGACTTTGAAATTGATATTGTCTATTCGATATTGATGTTTTTATGTTAGTTTTTGTTGTTGTTGTTGCCTTGTCTTCTACTCTTTCTTTGTTGATTTCTTTAAAGCTTATTTAAAAGCTAAAAGATCTTCCCATAAGTTAGATTTGTATGGATGGATAGTTCTTTGATTACACATGAATCAAATTGATTGACAGGTCTTCATTCATTTGTACAAAGATTAAATTCATATAATTTTTGGGTTAGTTTTTCTTACGTGTTTGATTTTTATAGAAAGATTTTTAAGTAAAATAAATTATTGGTTTGTTTTCAAAAATTGCATATTCACATGCATTTATGTCTGTTTAGTAACATATTTAGAAATATTTTAACTCTATATATAACCGTATGAAGATGACATGATTGAGAGTTGAAGTTTGACACGACAATCGTTTTTGCAGGCATATAGCCAACATGAGGATGAACTCTGAACCGAATTTTATTGCCTTTCAAAGCAAAGGTTTTATAGAAAGTATACTATTGCTGTTTAGGCTGTAAGCAAAGTTTCTGTACCTAAATCTAGCTATTGAGGTTTCTAAGTTTCTATATAGAAAATTCGCTTCCAAACTGAGCATTGTTTCGATAGACAATTGCCTCTCACAAAGATCCAAAATTTTCATAGAAATAATGCAATTAAATAGCGCAAAGTTTCTATAGAGAAGTGTCTACAAAATGATCAATGTTTCTGTTGAGAACTTACTCTTAATGGAACTAACTTCTTATAGAAAATTTTCTCTCTAATTGAACAAATTTTACTGTAGAAAAGTTGTTCTCAAAAAGAGATCAAGTCTCTACAGCCAAAGAGAGCAAACTTTCTACATAAAAGCCCCGAACAGGCTAAAATTTCTAAGGAATTTTTCTCCTTATAAATAAGCTTTTAGAGAAAATTTACTGCCGTATAGAATAATATTTGCTCCCGTATAGAGTAATATAAATATATTCCCGTGTTGAGTAAAATTTCTATAGAAAATTTTCTCCTGTTGAAAGCAAAGTTTCTAAAGAAATTTTGCTCATGCTGAGAGCAAAGTTTCTACAGAAAACTTTCTCTCTTAAAGCTTCTGTAGAAAACTTGCTCCCATTAAGAGTAAAAATTCTGTAGCAAACTTGGTCTTTTTGAGAGCAACGTTTTTATAGGAAACTTGCTCCCGCTGAGAGCGAAGTTTCTATAAAGAACTTGCTAACATTGAGACCAAAGTTTCTATAGAAAACTTTCTCCCACCGAGTGCAAAGTTTCTATACAAAACTTACTTCCATTGAGACAAAAGTTTCTATAGAAAATACGCTTCCACTGAAACCAACGTTTCTATAGAAAACCTGCTCCCGTTGAGAGCAAAGTTTCTATAGAAAACTTGGTCCCTTTGAAAACAGAGCATATATAGAAAACTTTCTACCGTTGAGAGCAAAGTTTCTATAGAAAACTTGCTACCGATGAGAGCAATGTTTCTATAGAAAACTTGCTCCCGTTGAGAGCAAAGTTTCTATAAAAAACTTGCTCCCGTTGAGAGCAAAGTTTCTAAAGAAAACTTCCTCCCGTTGAGAGCAAAGTTTTTATAGAAAACTTGCTCTCGTTGAGAACAAAGTTTCTACAGAAAACTTGCTCCGATATAAAGCAAAGTTTCTGTAGAAAATTTTCTCCCATATAAAGAAAAGTTTCTATATAAAAAATATACTTCTGTTGCAGAGCTGATGAAAGTTTCTATAAAAGAAAACTTTTCTCTAGTTTCACATTAAAGCTCTTATAAAAATTATTTATATTTTCTTTCAGTGTAACATTATTATAACGTTGCATATCTTTATAGCTTATACAAACCAATCCCCTTTAATGTGTGACTAACGTCAGTTGCAGTATGAGCCTGTATTTCTTAAGGTTTGGTCGTCTGGCTTAACGCTACATAAAAACAACTTTAATGACATTCTTCATATTTGACCCATCATAACATCATCTTAAATGCCATTAAATTTGTTTTTTGTATTTTTCTCTTTATGACAAAAGTCATCGATGATACTTTGTGTACTGGCGGGGCGTTTATATGCAACAGCTACTTGTGAATGAAAAACACATTTTATTAAACGAGACTTGATGTTTGATAACAATAATTAATTAATAGCTGAAAAACAAAATAAAATTATATGACACTTAACTCATTATTATCATTATCAGGGAAGAGATAGCCAATGCCTGCCGTCATACGCAAACTTTTATAATTTTAATGAATAGACTGATAGTTAAATTTTAAATTGACCCTCAAAAGTCATATTTGTGTTAATCACAGAAAAATGCCAATAAACACTAGAAGCTTTTATAGGGAAAGTCTAAAATAAGAGAATGACAAGCCTGGGCCTTATTATGTTAAATGTGTTTAAGACAAAAACTCATAATACACATTAAAACGGAAATAAGCAGGATATAAAAGAAATTAAAGTATGAAAAGGAAAACTGTTTATGCGAATATTAATGTTAAAATATTAAATAGAAAAAAAAGCAACATAAAGACATGCGGCATCAGCTTTTGAAAAATTCTTAAAGATATTGTAGCACTTACAGTAAAACCTCTTTAACAAAGACACACCTTAATATTCAATTTGCTTAATAATCTAGAACTTCTCCGTTCGCTGTATAATTTTAGTCTTGCGGTTTGAAAAAACAATGCTTTGTCCGAAACTAGGGAGGTTTTACTGTAGTTGATGTTACACTGTAAAAAAATCTTAAACTTAATTATTTAACTTTATTACTAAAGTACAGCTAAAAATGTTTGTGGGAAAGAAAATAGTTTTTTCAACTTAAACTTTAATTGTATTTAAAACCCATGTGACCTAATTAAAGTTTAATTTGTTATATAAAAAACTTTTAACCATTTTTTTTGCTAATTAATTTTAACTGACAATTTACATTCGGTTCCAAAATAGTTGCATTAAATTTACTCTAAAGTTGATTAGTTATTACTTTTGTTTGAGAATATTTCAATTTTGTTTTTGCTTTTTCTTTAGTGTAAAATGTTAAATATTATTCGAGTAATAAAACGTGAACGTATTAACAAATATAAGAAAAAATAAAAAGTTATATAAAAACTGAGAAAAGAATCATAAAGACAATAATGTCGAAATAAAAACTGTTTATTAAGATGCCAAAAGGGAAGCATAACAATGACACAATAAAGAAAACAAAACGAACAAAAAAATGTGACCATTAAAGTAGCACAGATTAAATTGGGAGAAGAAAATACTGTTGTTATCTTTGTACACATTTTAGGTTAAGTTATGTGGGTTGATCTCAGACATTTACAGTTCAAGGGGGAACAAATAAGTGGAAATAATACTGACATTGTATTGAATTTTATAAGAAATCTCAATCTATTGATGCATCAGTAGAACAATTTTAGCTGGAGATATATATATATATATGTTCACATCTTAAGAAAATATTTGTAAAATAGTACAGAACTATATAGGCAAAAGTCCCCAAAAAGATTTCCGAAATAGCTTCGTAACTACCTTGACAGAATGATGTATAATTACTACATCAGATCGAAATATAACTAGGTCGCCGTAGGGCCTGTTGTGCGCTCCCTTACATTAAACATGTTGGTTCAAAAAATGTCAGCGTCTTAGTGCACAGACCCTTTTTCTAGACTTATTTTGTTAATGATGAAATTTGTACTGAAAACTTGAAAATCGGTCTAATATTGACCCAAGTCCCTTTGAAAGACCTCTTTCAGAAAATGTTGCTACTTACTAATTTTAACTTTCTACTGGTCTTACTTAATAAGAAAATATTTGTAAAATAGTACAGAACTATATAGGAAAATGTCCCCAAAAAGATTTCCGAAATAGCTTCGTAACTACCTTGACAGGATGATGTATAACTACTACTTTAGATCGAAATATAACTAGGTCGCCGTAGGGCCTGTTGTGCGCTCCCTTACATTAAACATATTGGTTCAAAAAATGTCAGCGTCTTAGTGCACAGACCCTATTATTAGACTTATTTTGTCAATGTTCAAATTTGTACTGAAAACTTGAAAATCGGTCTAATATTGACCTAAGTCCCTTTGAAAGACCTCTTTCAGAAAATCACTTAATGAATTGCTTAAACGAGTATTTTCTTAAATCTTGATAAAATTTCTCTTCTCGGAATTTCTTTGAACTCAAGATTTAATATAAAATAAACACACATGTATAAATTCTTATATTATAAACACCCGACAACATGGTCATACAAAAAAATCTCACATTTCCTTAAACAAAAAATTAGAATATTTAAACAATTTAACATTTGGATGTGAAAAAATTTAACATAAAATATAAGTTAAATCAGTTTTACAGATTTACATGTGTGTACTAGTATACTTATGTACTTATTTAATACTTGTTAGCTTTAAATTTATGACAACCCAACACCAAACTCTATTATTTTCGATGATTCTTTTCATCATCATAATCATCGTCATGATGTTGATGTTCATCATCAAGAAACGTCATGAAGAAGATGTTGAAAACGTGATGTTGGTAGAAATAACACAATTTTGTATGTTATTTTATTTAAGCCACAAAAAAGGTAGATGTATGTACTGAAGTTAAAGAAACAAACATTTTATAACAGTAACCGAAATTTAAAAAACCCAACAACAATAATAAAAGCACAGAAAGAAGAATTGGAGTTTTGGTAGCAACGAATTGAAGTTACCTTTTCATCATGTAAATAAATTGGCATATTGCTACTTACTAAGTTTTAACTTTCTACAGGTGTTACTTAATACTATTTAGTCATAGACTTTTTATGGACTATATAATAATGCATAGATTATACCCTAGAATTGTCAACATAATAGTTCATTAATAACATAGGCGAAAATATTTTTAACCCAGAGACCAAAGCATACGTTTCTATTATATTGAGCGCTGAACCTCAGGTTTTCAAGATATCGTGTCACGGTTAGGTTGATAGTAGGATGTATACTACATCAAATCCTAGGCCTAGGCCACTATCGGGCCTGTTGTGCTCTTCGTTTCATGAAAAATAAGTTCACTGAATGAATTATTTTTCAGTGTTCAGAAACTCAGTTTCCTGGACGTAATTCCTAAGAATCTTCCAAGCAGTGTTAGTCAGGAATGTTATTTCCAGAATAACATCACTTCCATGATACTTGGATTTAACTTCGATGCATGCCTGACAGCGGCAAAGAAAGTGTTCCTGAGTTTCACAGTCCTCTCCACATGCTCTATATTCGTTTGAATCCGCACGTCCAATTTTGCATAGTACGTGCTCGTAATCCTGTCTGTCCATTTAGAATACGTACCATCAAACTCACTTCAGACTTGCTCATTTTGAGGAGATTTTTCGTCTTGCTCTCATCAGGGTCACTCCATAGGATATTTGTGGTTCTACCCACTGTTTCATTATTCCAAGAGGCCTCATGGCATTCTCTCACCCATATTTTTAGTTGAGCTTTTGTTGCGTCGAAAGGTTTTGCGTTTGTCAGGTTAACTGCCTCGAGCTCCCTTCCCCTTTAAAGCTATTACAGTCGCCCTTTCGTTGCCGACTTCTCCCGAGTGGTCTGGTACCCATATGGTGTAAACCTTACCTCTGGGAGAGTATTCAGTTAAAGCTTTCTTACAATCTAATACGGTCTTAGATTCTATCGGTGAATATATTAAGCGCTGTGGGCGCCATATTTATTCTAATCCAATTTACGTCTGGAAGCTTGTACAAAACTGTTTTTTTTTTTTCAATTTGATGATAGGATATCTAGAAAACCTGGATTGGCGCATAAATTCTGTCGTGCTCAGTCCACTTTTGGGCACTGTAATATTACGTTTGGTTCATTCCACAGCGCCAGTCCTGCTTACCAAAAGTGATGATAGGATATCTAGAAAACCTGGTTTGACGCATAATTTCTGATTCGGATTCAGTCGTGCTCAGTCCTTTAGAAACGTATACTTCCACTTTTTTCAAAGACTAGTACTAAACGATTTCGAAAAAATAATCGATAATCTAGTCATTGATGTGGCCAATCCCAGTGACGAATAATAAAAGGCAAAATCCTTTTCTTTAGACTCGATGTGGTACTAAGGAGATCAGGTTACGGGTCAATAGTCGATATAACTTTCGTAAGCACAAGCGTATCAAAAACATGCAATGAGAGGTGAGAGCTCTAATGTAAACAATTAACGTCAATACACAATCGCGTATAGCATTTATCCAAGGATAAATTAGGTAAAGACGTTTTTCCAGTTAGATTCAGTCAACAAGAAGCTATAAGACTCAGTAAAGCGGAATGCTTTTAACAACAATGTAACGAAGATAATGCCAATTTATGGGACAATGCATATCGAGTGTTAATATCGAAATAGTATTAGCTCTATTTCCAGAAGGAGAGCCATATTTTGACTTACAGTTATAAAAGACGTGACAGTAGTTACATAGGGCGAAATTATAAACCTTTGTTCAAAAATTTGCGATAGCAAAGCTCCATGCTTAGAACTCATTCTTAACAGTGCACAGAAAAGTGCCCTCCAGCTAAGATTCGAAATCTTCACTAAACTGTTTAATAGCTGTCTCAGAGAAGGGAAATTTCCAGACATCTGGAAAAATAAAAACTTATTCTTATACTAAAACCAAGAAGGATGCTAGGTGAACCACAAGCATATAGACTAATTTGTCTTCTCGATATCCTTGGCAAATGTTCAGAACGCATTATATGTATATACAAGGCTTTTGGATGTCGTCGAACAAAATGAAAGACTTAGAAGGAGACAGTATATCTTTAGATAAGCAAAGTCAAAAATCAACACAGAAAACTATGTAATAGATTATGCAATCAAAGCCATCAATAAATTCGATGTAAAAAAACGCTTCCAACTCTGCAGGTTGGAAACACATTATATCGTCTTTAAGATGAATTAATGTCCAGAGTATGTAATAGAAATAATTAAGACTACTGCTTTTTCAATCAGACCAAGGGATAGAATTGTTCAATATCACTTCTGAAGTCCCCTAGGAATCAGTTTATTCCAACTGGAAGAAGCGACATTGGTAGGATTTGTGAACGACCTCGCAATTCTTGTCAAAGCACGTTAATTTTACGAGGTTCAGCTATATATAGACGAAGCCGATGAAACTATATGATACTGTATGAATAATATGAATCTACACCTGAAAGATCACAAGATAGAGCCATGTTTATAAGCGGAAAGAGGAAAAGAGAGACTCATCATTTACAGTGGGAAGAAGGATACAATAGTATCAAACGGCCTAGCAAAATTTAATGCGGTCACAGACAGAGCAGAAGAATCCCGATTTCTAAAGTAACGAACACAGTTATTCTTTGGGGTGCACCAATATTGGAAAGGGTATTAAACAAAACATTTGCAAAGGATATAATTTTCAAATGCGGAAGAAGCTGTCTGAGAGTTTGTAGTGGTTTTCGTATAATTTATGCAGATGCAGCAAATATAACAGCAGGCATAATACCTATAGAATGAGTAGCCAGAGAATTATCGGTAATTTAGAACGAAAGACTTCGTAAACCCGAGATGAAGCTAATCAAACATCCAAATTACACAATTTCTTACAGGAAACTGAATTAATAGGTGCGCTGTAGAGCTTTGGGTATGAAAACTCACCAAAATGGCCGAAATGCCCAGAGGAAGATGAAATTGTGGAGCATATCGCTCTTAATTTACCCTCAATTTTCAAACTTACGAACCAGACTAAAGTTATGCCTAGGAGAAGAATTTTCAGAATAAAATTTATCATTGGTATTTAATAGCAATGTACCTGATGGCAGTTCTGCGGAGTGTGGTGTTGATGATGGAAGTGGTTTTAGATGCTGTGAATTCGACATTCCTAGTATGGTACCTATGCAAGGTTTCTACATCCGCTATACAAAAGAAAATCTGTCAATGGACTAGTCCATAGACCAGCCAATAGCCATCTCCATTACATAGTCAACAGATAAGTTTATTGATTAGTCTCCATATAATTCGATTGACTAATCCATAGACTTATATTACGAAGAGTAGTGTATAGACTACTCCAGAGCTAATAGATTAGTCAACAGACTAGTTCATAAATTTAACTTTTCCTGATTGAAAATCATATTGAAATTAGACAATATCGGTGAAACATAAAAAATTAAAGTATGAGAATTTCCAGTGCATATATGGATTCTAATCGAAGATGTTGCAATACATCCGGTTTTCACCTATTTGTTTCAAACCCTTTAATAACTTGCGCATGCCAACCAACATGTTAGTGCAAGTTATGTCGAAAAATAAAATTCAGTTTTATACTTGTGCTAAGTTAAAACCTAAGAGATTTTTGTTATCGTTCTGGGAAACTTTACTTCTTGGGTGAAAGAATAAACGACTTCAAGTACAACTACGAACATAAAGGAAAGGAAATACAAACAAATAAGAAATTTTTTGACATCAGGCCAATGCAGTTTTCTGTGTTTTTTTATATGGTTATTATTGTTGCTGTTATTTTAAGTGTGTGTGCAGTAATTGTTTCGTTATTTGGTTAGTTGGATGAATCTTCTGCAGCGTAAATTTATTCGTATTCGTACATATTTTCGAGTGTCAATGTTGAGAGTGTTGAGTATTTGAAATGTTTGTGTGTCAGGTTGACACTAATGACACTTGAAGACTTGTTTTCTTAAATTTTGTATTACTGGTAAAGAAGAATTTCAAGCATAAAAATCCTGAGAATTTGTGTTTTTTTTTTTTTTTGGTTAAGTAAAATATATTTGTATTTTTGATGTTTTTTTTTTGTGCATTTTTAAAATGTTGTTTAGCAAACTACAGAATTGTAATACAAACTTTCATTGTGTTGTTGCAATTTGTGTTGGAATAGTGTAATCAAGCATGTTCAACTGTCAAATAAATTGTGCCACCAGCGCTTTTACGAGAGATAAAGTTATTGCCGCAACAAGAACAACGTGAACAACATCGACAATGACAACAATAAATAGCAACAAATTATTCCCACAGATACAATACTTTAACCGGTATGAGACTCTGTGTGTTTTGCAATTTGTTTTTTTCTTTTCTTCATTTTTGTTAAACTCTTGCATTAACATCATTAGATAGTTGATGCTTATTTCTTAAGTTACACTAGTTTTTCACTCTACTACTATGAGTATTTCCTCGTTTTAGTCTTCTTCTTCTTCTGGTGGCACTAAAACTACTCTAAAGACCGACCAACCACCTACCTCTTCCCTTAAGTTGCTTGTTGTTTGTGTCTTGACTTGTGTGAGCCACACTGTCTGAACACGATTTAAAAGCGAAATTGTACTAAATTTTATTATAAACGTTGTGGTAAACTATTGAAGAGGATATGGGGCTTTGCATAGAGGTATAGAAACTTAAAATTTTCTAAAACGAGAGATGATATTTAATGAATATAATGGTTTGATTCTTTGGACATTTGAAATTATTTCGAAGATCGGAGGGACGGTCATTTAGTTCCAAATTTTAGATCGATACTAACTATTATTTCAAGAGAACATCTCGAAAAAGTTTAGATTTTCTCTACTGATTCCAGGGCATACTTTCCTCCGCGAGAATTATTCTCACAAACAATTTGGGAATCCTTCGATAACTTAACACTTGCGTTATATATTGACATCGGAGGCGTCTTTAAAAATTTGCACACCAATCCTTAGACCAGTTTAATGGATCAACTACATGATAAAGAATGGATGAATAAGCTATAGATGAACAATATGACTATCAGGAAAATGGTATACCTTTACTCTGAGTAACTACGATTAAAAGCCTCCTGAGGACCTTAACCTCGAATGGCCTCGGACTTGCCTTTAAGAATCAAAAGTACTTGTGTAAAAGAACCAAAGAGACGTAGCTAAGCTCAACAGAGAAAGCATTTCTGAGCTCATTGAACTTTGATCTCTAGGTAAGAAGATGCCGATAGAGTTAAGTGAATGAAAATTAAGGTTAAGATCAGAAAGAAAGAAAGACTCTTCTGTGCTGGAAGCACATTATAAAGAAACGAAATGGTTCCTTAGTCCCACAATAACATACAGGCGTTATAGAAGGCCGTGAGAGTTAAAGGACAGTATACAACGATTTCGTGTCCTTTAACTCTCACGGCCTTCTATAACGCCTGTATGTTATTGTGGGACTAAGGAACCATTTCGTTTCTTTATAATGTGCTTCCAGCACAGAAGAGTCTTTCTTTCTTTCTGATCTTAACCTTAATTTTCATTCACTTAACTCTATCGGCATCTTCTTACCTAGAGATCAAAGTTCAATGAGCTCAGAAATGCTTTCTCTGTTGAGCTTAGCTAGGCCTCTTTGGTCCTTTTACACAAGTACTTTTGATGCTTAATGGCAAGTCCTAGGCCATTCGAGGTTAGGGTCCTGAGGAGGCGATTCACAAACATCGAACGTGCACGATCTCATTCCAGACACAGAATATATTGGGAACTTTTAGACACTTTTATACCTTACGAATGCAAAATCGTTCAACGCACCGAGGGCTGAATTAAAATCATGGGCGAGATAATAATGAAACAGTGTGTGGAAGGAACTTTTAGGATCCTATGTTGTGACCCTAACGAGAAGAGGACGAGAAACATCCTCTTAATGAGCAAGTCTAAGACTGGTATAACTTTACGTATTCTGAATTGACCATCAGGATTACGGGCACAACTATGCAAAATTGGAGGAGAACATTTAGAGGAATGAATTAATGATGAAAGGAACTTGTAAAATCTGGAACACTTTCTTTGTCACTGTTAGGCATTCTCGTCGAAATTGGAACCAATTACAACACGAAAACTGATTGGAAAATTTAAAGGAACAAAGTGCAGAAACTGAGTTTCTAAACATCCTACAATAATACTTTCATAAAGCTGTATATAAGGTTACCCATCCCACCATAATTTTCAATGGACTATGGTCCATTTTCTTAGGAGTATTTCTTCGGATATAACCTCCTCTGAACATAAACCCTTTATGAAAATGGGGAAGTTCACGTTTTATTTTGTAAATAATAACCACCGAGTCTCTTAAATTATTTACGCAGAAGGAGAGGCTCAAATGCCGACCATATTTGTATCCTTCAATTCAGTTCAAATATAATTTTCCTTGATCCTCATAGAAACCACCATATATTTAATGTTTCGAAAATGTTTCTAGACCACAACTTTACAACTTATAAAAGTTCCCGTTTAAGGTTTCATTTTTTTCCTGCTCTCTTCCTCAATACTTTTTTCCAGCATATTTTACTTTTTTTGTTGCATGAGAATCTAACAAACTACTTATTGCACAGAACAAAACAAGTGAAAATAACAAATGGGACATACATGTTAGCAAGAGATAAAAAAAACAAATACAACAAATACGAAGAATACAACTATTAAACGTTGTACAAACATACTGTAGATATGAATGCACTTTGTGTTTCATACAATGAATATCTATCTGTTAGTACTACTTACAACACAAATCCTAAGCAGCAGAAGCAATAACTGAATAGAATTACAAATGGAACAGCAACTGCAACAAGACACAACAGCGTCACATTCACTTCAAGTGCAACCCTATGAATAATACAATAACAAATAAAACAGACAACAATAAAAACAACAGCAACAACTACCAACATCCATATAAAAAGTGTCGTGCGAATTTACTTTTTTGGATTTATGTTGCAATTATGTTGCAAGTCTCTTAAACGAACATACTTGTAAGCATTTTGTTCTTCTTTTTTGTTGCACAGTGAAGTGTAGAAGATAGAATGAATGCACATCTCGAACTGGACCTTTGGCTCTTATAGTTTTGTTATATACATATGTATGTACATATGTTTGTAAGTATGTTATTGCATTTTCTTGCTGTTGCTGCTGAAGTTGTTGTTATTTGTGATTCTGCTGTTGTTGTAATTGCAGGAAATAAACGTATACTGTTTGTGACTTTATAAGGGGTAATGTATGTATGAGTGTGTGTCCTGTATGATTGTCGAGTGTAAGTATTATCAGACATACAAACAAACAATGCATGAACTAAATACTTCTATGCTATATCAAAGGAAAAGTGTAGTTGTTGAACACTCTCTTGTAGTTAGACACAAGCCCTAGCTAGTTATTCTTTCTGCAATAGATTATATTAAAGAGGATGTTAAAGGAATTGATTCGTTTTCTATACTCGGCAGCAAAAAGATACATATCTTGATCATCTCTGGACTTTTCCAGAAATGGTCAATTTATGTCCGTTCATCCGCAAATCCGTCTGTTGCAGCCATTCTGAATTTGTTATTTGGAAGAATAAAATTTTCCCAAAATTTTCACATTGATCTTAAATATTTTGTAATGAGGGCAAGATAAATCCATGAGACGGCCAGAATCATGCCAATTTGTTCTAGAGCCTCAAGGAGGGACCTCAAATTTATCCGGAGGATTGTGACTCAAACAAAAAATAAACCTACCTTTGTCTGAACTAGAAACCGAAGGAGTTATTACATTTCTTTCCATGGAATATTTAGCTTCGGGTACGACCATAATCTGAAACTACGGAAATCGGTGGCCTCCGGTAGGTTAGTGGTTAGTGTTCTAGACTGGTAGACCGGAGGTGGTGGGTTCGATTCCCACCTGAGGCACTGGTTAAGGAGCGCACAACAGGCCCGATAGAGGCCTAGGTGTATTTCTTCGGATTTGATGTATATACATCCTCCTTTCAAACTAACTAACTAACTAACTAACTAACTAACTAACTAACTAACTAACTAACTAACTAACTAACTAACTAACTAACTAACTACTAACTAACTAACTAACTAACTAACTAACTAACTAACTAACTAACTAACTAACTAACTAACTAACTAACTAACTAACTAACTAACTAACTAACTAACTAACTAACTAACTAACTAACTAACTAACTAACTAACTAACTAACTAACTAACTAACTAACTAACTAACTAACTAACTAACTAACTAACTAACTAACTAACTAACTAACTAACTAACTAACTAACTAACTAACTAACTAACTAACTAACTACTAACTAACTAACTAACTAACTAACTAACTAACTAACTAACTAACTAACTAACTAACTAACTAACTAACTAACTAACTAACTAACTAACTAACTACTAACTAACTAACTAACTAACTAACTACTAACTAACTAACTAACTAACTAACTAACTACTAACTACTAACTAACTAACTAACTAACTAACTAACTAACTAACTAACTAACTAACTAACTAACTAACTAACTAACTAACTAACTAACTAACTAACTAACTAACTAACTAACTAACTAACTAACTAACTAACTAACTAACTAACTAACTAACTAACTAACTAACTAACTAACTAACTAACTAACTAACTAACTAACTAACTAACTAACTAACTAACTAACTAACGGAAATCGGTGGTCCACAGAATTCAACCTATAGCGACTGTTAGCCCTTCGGGGCACTCGTAGTGGCTGTGGTTGAAATCGAAATCGCAAAAAGACAATATTGATTAAAGGTCTGATATACATAAGTATTTCGGTACTTCTTTTAGTGCAGTTACCCGCTTGAAAGATGCAAATGAGTTATTTAATCTAAGAATGGAGAGTTTCTCTCCACCCATTCATCATTTTGGTGTTATAGCAATCCCGGGGAAAAGAGGTGCTACCAGTACCTCTAGTCTGCATAGACTATAAACTGATGATGATGAAATGTATCCACGGCCTTTCTTTGGAATGATTTGACATGGGGTTAAACCAGAGAATCACATAACCTGGTACCACGTGAAACGGTAGCCCGCAGAGTAGAGTTTCGGACTTTGTTTTATTCCAGTTATTGGAGAGCTCCCTTCGGTGTGCACGTGGTGGCTGTGTTTTAAATCCAAAATCGCGGAAAAAGAATGTCGGTTAAAAGGGATAAGTTCGGTGCCCACAGAGGAGTGACTGTGGGACTAAGCGTTGGAAATAAGTTGGTGTTAAGCATATATGATACATGCAGAACTTAGCCACCCGTATACCTAGAATGTGTGCTTTGGATGATGTTCTCTATGGGTATGTTCAGGCTTTACTCTGTTAATGTCAGTTTACCACAGTGTGTTCTCGGTCTATCGAACAGAGGCTAACCCATCTGGATGTAAACGAAAGTCATGTTTTTACATCTCGGAAGTTAAGCAACGGGGCAGCAATGAAGAAGTACAATAGGGATGTGGTGAGTCATCTAACCAACCCACCCTATGGTTGGCAGGTGTTCACACAATGTACTTTGCCATTTCAACAGTTCACATATTGTGACACACTATATGCATCTTCTCATAACTTCGTTTGTTATAAATCTACATTGCACTCTTTCAAAACACTGCAATTATTTTCTTCATAATGAATATGTTTGTTTCTCATACAATCGCACTCACTCTTAAAACTTGTAGGGAGCAGCATATAAAGTACGAAATGAGAAAAAAGTTCAAACGAATAAAAAATAGAAAGAATCATTATAGCAGTTGTTCAGTTCAGTTATGGAGAATGGAGTGACAAGTGTATGTTGTCAACCTAACTAAGCATATGAATAGTTGGGATTTATGCTGCTGCACTTGCTACATTCGTTGCTGCCCCTTCTTATTTTCTTCATGCATTTTAAGAATTTTCTACGTTTTGCCTTTTTTTTAATGGGTTTTCATACTATTTCTCTAGTTGTCATCGTACATTATGAGTAATTGTCTTTTATTGTCACTAGTGTGTACATCTTAGACTGTAAGGGTACATGTGTATGGAATAGAGTGTTTTAACTTTATATTTATCATAATTTTCTTTTTATTTTAATTTTTGTATGTTATTCCTTTCTTGATGAATTTATACTATGCTGCATATTACTTTATATGGAGCAGCTTTTCTTGAAGCTATTTCTATTTGCTGTAGATATATGTATGTGTGTGTGTGAATGTATAAAAGGAACATTTTATATATTTTAAAGATTCATTATATACTTTTTTGTCAATTTATTGCCCTAAACCAAGCAACTTGATGTGCAATAATGATGCTGTGCATCACAGATGTTCCTTGTGTATATGGTAGGGCTGTTGTGATGAGTATGACTAGATCTCAAATGCTTAAATTATTCTTAGAAATATTTATGTATTTTTTTGGAATTGTTTTCATTGTTACGAGAGTTAGCACGGGAGTTGTTTGGACTAGCTTGAAAAACGTTTGTTTGATTAAATGGAACTCAGTGTTAACATACTATGGATCTTCTGTGCATAACAAGTGTGCACAATTATAGGGTTCCTTCTGTTTGTTCCATACATGAGTGATGCACATAGTGATAAATATATGGATAAACAAGTTAGAGTGCTATATTCGGCTGAGCCGAATCTTAAATACCCTCCACCAGATACTTTTATATTAATACTTTTCTAATTCATCAAATATTTGTAGAAATAAGTTAACTCATGTCTTAAATAGAAAAATCTCAAGATTTAAACAGCTTAAATATATTACAATTCCAAGATTTATTGAACATTACAAACGCCATTTTCTTTATATTTTTATAGCGCTTAGCGATATTTAGTAATTTGCATGTGTGTGAAAGATTTAAGGATTTTCAAAATACATATACATAATTTTGTTCTACACAAATTGATAATGTAACTAGTTAAATACGGTTAAAGCGCTTTTAGGGGCAGGACCTAGTATGGAAGGTATGACCAATTATAGACTGATCGTAAAAAATTCTTTAAGCTAAATTTCTGTACATAAAAGCTATATTTCAGTAAAATTGTGTATCTATAACGTAATTCAGTAATAAGTAATGTGTGTTTAAGTGGTTTTCTGAAGGGAACCTTGTATGGGACCGACCGCACCAATGTTATGAACCGATCATGAAAAAATCTTGAAATAGAATTTTTGTATACAAAACTAATATTTGTGCCAAATTTTGTATCAATAGCTTGACTTGGTAATGAGTAATGTGCGTTTAACAGATTTTCGTAAAAGGACCTTGTATGGGAGCTATGACCAATTATGTATATAAAGACAAAATTTCAAAATTCTGTATCTATACATTATTTGGTAATGAATATTGAGCATTTAAGTGATTTTCTGGAGGGGACCTAGTATGAGAGCTATGACCAAATATGGGCCGAACGTAAAACAATTTTGTAGTGTAATTTATGTATATAAGAGGTATATTTGTGCTAAATGCATGGATATCAATATTTGGTAATGAGTTATGTGCGTTTAAGTGATTTTCGGGAGGGAACCTTGTATGGGAGCTATGACCAAGTATGGACCGATCGTGAAAAAATTTTGAAATAACATTTCTGTGTACAAAAATAGTATTTAAGCCAAGTATTTTATGGGTATCACTATTTCTAATGAGTTATGTGCCTTTAAGTGGTTTTCTGAAAGGGACCTTGTATGGGAGCTATCATCAATTATGGACCGATAGGAAACCAATTTCACAGTAATATTTCTCTGTATATGAGCAATACTTGTGCCAAATTTTATATGGATATCTTAATTAAGTAATGAGTTATGTGCGTTTAAGTGATTTTCGGGAGGGGACCTTATATGGGAGCTATGACCAATTATGGACCGATCCAAAAAAACGTTCATAGTAATATTTCTGTATATGTAAGCAATACTTGTACAAAATTTTATATGGACATCTTAAATTAGTAATGAGTTAAGTGCGTTAAAGTGATTTTGGGGAGGGGACCCTGTATGGGAGCTATGACCAATTATGGACCGAACCAAAAAAACGTTCACAGTAATATTTCTGTGCATATGAGCAATACTTGTACCAAATTTTATATGGATATCTTAATTTAGTAATGAGTTATGCGCGTTTAAGTGATTTTGGGAAGGGGACCTTGTATGGGAGCTATGTCCAATTATGGACCGATCGGAAAAAAATTTCACAGTAATATTTTTATGCATATGAGTAATACTTACATACAAACTTTATATGGATATCTTAATTTAGTAATGAGTTATGCGCGTTTAAGTGATTTTCGGGAGGGGACCTTGTATGGGAGCTATGTCCAATTATGGACCGATCCAGAACATTTTTTCTCTGAATGAATTCTATTGACATAAGATTTTAATTTGTAAAATTTTGTGAAGATATCGACATTGTGGCGGAAATTATTAACTAAAAACCCATTTTCCGGGAATATGTACTTTTGTATGGGAGGCATATGAAATTGTGGATCGATTCAGGAAATTTTCAGTAGGGATCAAGCTCTTATATAGAAACGGACGTGTGGTGAGGTTGTTTTAAATTTTGATTCATAACTTTTCCCGGTGTGAACCGATTTTGCCCATTTTCAATACCAAACAACTTAGGAAAATGAAGAACATTTTGGGTGAATTTGGTTAAACTCTATTGCTTCGTTTTATCGTGAGCGTGTTTTACACAGACAGACGGACATAGCTAAATCGACTCAGAATTTGATAAGGACCCAGAATATATATACTTTGTTGGGTCTCAGATGAATATTTCTTGGTGTTACACACGGAATGACAAAGTTATATATACCCTCTATCACCACTGATGGTGGTGGAGGGTATAAAAAACGTCAACCCTATCGATATGGAGTAATTTTTGAAAATGTTGTGATCATAGGAAATCGGCTATTGATTACAAACACTTAGTTTCCTTTTCTCAATAAAGAACATTGATATGAATTTCAAAAGTTTTCATAATACCTACGCATTACCCTTAGATTATTAGGAAGAATTAAACAATTTTTTAGATTTGTCATAAACATACTACCAACAATGATTTATAGTGATTATTTAGTCTATAAAATGAACAGTTGATCAACAGTTCTGAGACTACACCAATGGGTCAAGGTGGCAGGAATATCCTGATCAAGTTTGATTTACAGATGGTTCCAAGCAGACAAATATTAACACTGGAATGAACTGCATATATATGTACCAGGCCATAACGGTAGAAATGTAGAAAGAGCAGATTGTCTGGCACATATTAGTATTCTTTGCTATCCCCAAAGTAAACATTAGGGGGAGATGCGATTCTTATGTTGAAACCAAATTTCTCTGCCACTAGGAGTCAATATTAGGACTCAGACAGGCGAAGAGCTTTATAACTATGAACTGCCGGATACAACCTCCGAACATGTACTTTTTGAGTTTTGACTCTCTGAGCGAAAAATTCTGGGAGGTGCATTTTTATCGCCCAATGAAATATTCAATCTCTCAACGACTGAAACATTAAGATTCATACGAGAACTTAATTTCCAATGGGCGGCATATAAGTGTTTTATGTCCCTCTCAACATCAACCTTTAAATGCCGTTGACGGTTCCGACTCTGATTCCTCAAAAGACAATAACACCATCTTACCAAATCCTAATAAGGATAAGGTAGAGAGAATGCTGGAGCAGATAAGTGATAACATAGCTATCTACCACTTGAAAACGGATATCTGGAGCACAGAGGATAAAATTGAAGAAAATGTCCACGAGTATCATATAGAGTCAAGATCAGGGCACTTCGAAGCGTAAATCGGACTCTCCTTAAATCTATTTAGAGGCAAATAATGAAAATAAATCCAAGAAGAAAGAGACCTCCCTGTCAAAGCAAAGACAAACCTCTCTCAAAGCCTTTATACCCAGAATCCTGCGTCAAAGTCAAGCCGGCTATTGAGAGAGTTAACACGTTAGCTGAAGATATGGCATTTGTAAAGAAGTCACTACAAAGTTGTCAAGAAAAGATTTCGGGATGATTTATGCTACGTAGTTTATGACACTGGCAAAATAACAGATGGTACTATAATGGGATTTAAAGAAACTATTAAAGAAGTAATAAGAGGGGTTTTAAAAGAAAGAGGGACTTGAGGGCACTCTTCTTATGGTGGGACATAAGTCTAAGACCATTTTTAACAATAACAAAGGTATGACTTATTTCACCCGTAAAACTTTGTTCTTCAAAACAAGAAATGTGGCCATTATATGCGCTCTAGCCACAACAAGCACTACGAAGTGCAAGAAAAAGCTATGGGTAGGGTAACCCCAGCGAAATGAGAACGAAAAATCTTTTCACTGGAAGCATATCCTAGGTGGGTATTATAATGAAAAGTGGTAGTTTAAATAAAAAATACTCCATTTAATATATATAGTCATTTTAATAAAAATATAAATTTTAATGGAAAGTTTTAAATTTAAAGAAAAATTTTAGATTTTATGAAAAATTGTAATTTAATTAAATACTTTTATTTTATAATTACGTATTTTTCAGATGTAGTTTGTTAGTTAGTATTTGATGCCCTTAATTTTTTTTAATTTTATCATAAATTTTTCGCGTAATTTAAGTCTATGACAAGCTTGTGTCTTTGCAGTTCATTTGTGCAGCACCTGTGGATCAATCACTGTCAGAAAATTAGTTAATTTAAATTTAATATAAATTAGCAAATGTTAATGCATATGTATTTAGAGAACAGTAATGTCAAAGATTTTAATTAATTCAATATAAAATAAATAAGATAGGCAATTAAAGATAGCTATTAATCTATGAGTAGTCTCTATAGACCAATGATAATGATTTTAATACTCATACATAAATCTCTTTGTTTTAATATTTGAATAACTATATAAAGTATATTTTCATTGAAATAATTCCTTTAAATATCTACCACACAAATCATTATTTCACTGCCTAAAACAAATACATATAGAAACATGTCCATTAAATTGAAAATGGCCTCTGGTTAAAATCAAAATTGAAATTATTATGATATAAAACATAACACTCCTACTTCACAACTTTAAAGTGAAATATTTTACAGAAGGCAAAATATATATAAAAATTGATAAAAACAATTTATGATAAAATTTTTATATAAAGAAGACTTTAAGAAGAAGAGAATTTCTACAAACTTACCACTAAAACATTATTTCAGTATGAATAAGATGTGGTGTAAAAGATCTGATAAGCGCTGACTATATAGCCCGAGGATGAAGACAATATTAAATAAACCACACAGACTGTTAACAGTATTAGCCAGCCAGCTGCTTTGGTCAAAAGTGTGTAAGGTGGTAAAGTAAGATAATCCAAATGAAGTTTTTTTCTTGCAAGAACTTTAAGCAAATTAACTTGCTGAAGATGTTAATGAAGATAAAATGGTGAAAAATCGTTTTTTAATTGAATAGTTGCAGGGGTTGCAATTTTGATTGCTTAAGAATATTATTGTATATATTTTTTCAATTTTTGATTACACTTTAAATTGAATTTTATGCGAGGATGTAGTTTTTTTTATTCTATTTTTAAAAATTCCTTTGTGTTTCGTTTAATAAATTCGAAATCCTCACATATGTTATATACTTGAATTTCAATTTCAACTTGTAATTTTATTGCTTTCTTTTCACTTTTAAAAATATCTTTTTTTCTGTTTTTGTTTTGCTTTTATTTTCTACAATTCACATGTTGAGCGATCAAAAATATTCTGAAACTTACACATGAACACTTGCTACATATTTCACATACAAAATTATTCTATCTATTATATACATGCACCAACAAATGGCTGCAGATTTTATTCTTTGGGTGATTTTTTGTTTTTGTTATACCCTACACCAGTTTAGTGTGGAGAGTATTATGCGCTTGGACTGATGTTAAACCACAATAGTACTTACTAAGCGCATAGAACTAAACTAGAACTGAACCAGAACTGCACTAGATCTAGAACAGAACTGGAACAGAACAGAACTAAAACAGAACTAGAACAGAACTAGAACAGAACAAGAACTGAACTAGAACAGAACTAGAACAGAACAGAACAGAACTAGAACAGAACAGAACAGAACAAAACAGAACTAGAACAGAACAGAACAGAACTAGAACAGAACAGAACAGAACTAGAACTGAACTAGAACTGAACTAGAACTGAACTAGAACTGAACTAGAACTGAACTAGAACTGAACTAGAACTGAACTAGAACTGAAATAGAACTGAACTAGAACTGAACTAGAACTGAACTAGAACTGAACTAGAACTGAACTAGAACTGAACTAGAACTGAACTAGAGCTGAACTAGAACTGAACTAGAACTGAACTAGAACTGAATTAGAACTGAATTAGAACTGAACTAGAACTGAACTAGAATTTAACTAGAACTAAACTAGAACTGAACTAGAACTGAACTAGAACTGAACTAGAACTGAACTAGAACTGAACTAGAACTGAACTAGAACTGAACTAGAACTGAACTAGAACTGAACTAGAACTGAACTAGAACTGAACTAGAACTGAACTAGAACTAGAACTGAACTAGAACTGAACTAGAACTGAACTAGAACTGAACTAGAACTAAACTAGAACTGAAATCGAACTAGAACTGAACTAGAACTGAACTAGGACTGAACTAGAACTGAACTAAAACTGAACTAAAACTGAACTAGAACTGAATTAGAACTGAATTAGAACTGAACTAGAACTGAACTAGAACTGAACTAGAACTGAACTAGAACTGAACTAGAACTAAACTAGAACTGAACTAGAACTGAATTCGAACTAGAACTGAACTCGAACTAGAACTGAACTCGAACTAGAACTGAACTCGAACTAGAACTGAACTAGAACTGAACTAGAACTGAACTAGAACTGAACTAGAACTGAACTAGAACTGAACTAGAACTGAACTAGAACTGAACTAGAACTGAACTAGAACTGAATTGGAACTGAATTAGAACTTAACTAGAACTGAACAAAAACTGAAGAAGAACTAAAATAGAACTGAACCTGAACCCGAACTGAACTAGGTTTGATTCATAAATAGTTTACTCCTTCACCGATTTGGTACATTTTCAATACTAACTTATATTTCGGAAATTTTTGTGTTATAATTCTATAGGTTATTGTATGTTCGCCCAATTCCAACTATTCTTTCTTACTTGATTTTCACTTTTTTTTTTACAAAAAAAATTCACTTATTTTATTATTCCTTTTCATTATTTCGAACATGTAGTGTTTGCACTTTTTATAATGGAAGGGTGTTCTTGGCTGTTGCTTCTTCTATGCATGCTGCATCAGAGACTGATGCGAAAAAAAAAAAAATTGGAAGAATTGTGCATAAAAACTGCATTTTACTTTTGTTCTTTATTAAAATTTATAGTTAAAAGATGAAGGCAGAGACTGACGTTTAGCTTTAAAATGCTAAAAATACTTCTGTAAAAATCTTAAATACGCACGAAAGAACACACGCATTGGTGCAAAAACAAAAAAAAAAAAAAACGTACAGCGTCACAAAATAAACATTAAACGAAGGAAACGTACCGGAAGGCGCTTATAAGCGGATGCTACATATACACATTCACAATTTTATTACTTCTTTGTAGCCCTTTTTGAAAACACACTCCAAAAATAAATCTTTAATTTTAATAAAATTTTCTTACTATTTCACTTTAATTTGCAGATTTTTTTTATCAAAACTTTATTTTTATTTCCTAAAAGCAGCCACAAAAATATTTGTATACACTTGTTTTGCCGTTAGAATTTATTTTCGTTTTTACGTAAAACGTTATTTTTACAACAACACAAAAAAACGCCATAAACAAAATTCGACGAATAGAAATACAGTCCGCCGTTTTTTAAACCGTTCGCTATGTTTGTTTACATGCAACTGAGGTTGAAATAATAAAAAAAAACTTGTTTTTGGCGCCCCTTGCAATGATCTTGTGTTTATGTGATGTTGTTGTTGTTGTTATTGTTGTAGTTGT